>NW_009595382.1:0-61703 GCF_000690535.1 Cariama cristata
AATTTGAACAGCTGTCAAATATAATGAGTGCACCCTGCACCTGAAAAACCTCACAGAAAAAAAAAAATCTGCAATATATACCATCTTTCGTATCACTTGCTAGAAAAACAGAACCCTGAGAAAAGAAATTCTGGTGTTTTCTTCTCTGTATTTCTTTCCAGCCTGTCTTCTATCTGTGCTATGTGATGAACATGGATATTCTTGCAAGTTAGTCGATTATGGTGTTGCAGAGCAAGTTGATAGTATACCAGCAACAAGCAGAAAAGCTGGTTCTTCTTGGTTACAAATGCAAACAAAGCAAAACATGCTGCTGAAAATACCTCCTTTGTACTTAAAAACACACTATTAAAATTTTTAAAGCATTCTGCAGATCACAGCAGAGGTCAGCTAGTAATGTAAATGAATGTTGGTCATTGTTCACTTCTGAATCAAAGCAGTATATGCCCCCTATACCTTTTTGGAAGAACTGACCTTATTCTGACTAATCAAGTGCTCAAGCCAAAGCAGCGTTTGTCACCCTAATATAGTGTCAAGATTTGTTGGCAGTAGTGATGTGGACATTAGCTTGCTACCCACCTAAGAAAAGCTAAAACTGTAAATCTATTTTGTAATTAATTTTTAGCTGATTTATATGCTACTCTTGACTCTTCCTAGGTGCCCTTTAACAATGGCAGAGCCCAGGAGAGCAGAGCTGAGCTGGTGGCCCAGCCCCTGGCGCACAGGCCAGCTGGGGCCTGAGGAGGAAGGTCAGGAGGACGGTGTGAGTCGCCTCAGGGGTGTACAGGCAAAAAAAAAAAACAAGGAGGAAAAACACAGGTGTGGACAGGACATGGTGGCTGTGATTTTTTTTGTCCTCGGACACCACTTTGTGCTAGTAATTTTGATTTGTTAAAATCTTGCTTTGTGCAGGCAGTTGGCAGAAATGGTTCCAGACCATAACTTTTGTTTTTTTAAATTAAATATTTAAAAGAAAAGTGCATTACACATTTTAAACTAGAATATGGTGGACTTGGGTTGCAGGAGCAGCTGAATGCAAGAAAAGACTAGATTAAAACGATCCCCTTTTAATATTGGCAGAAGTTGACATTGTTTGTTGCACAGCAGCTCAGAGATCCCCTCTGTATTCATCCAGGATGTGGCTTGAAGGCGTGCAGGGCATGGGCATGGGCACGGGCACGGGCAGCTGGTTTGCTCCACTGATGTGCTGGGCCAAGGCGGTGTCCCTGCTGTGCAGCAGGCACTGGAGAATGACTTGAGCAGTGTATTGAAATTAGCCATCCACCTGTACAGTAATGATGATTTTTTAATACCTCTAAATAACTAACGGCACACTTCAAGGGACTGAGCAGCCATAAACAAGAATCTCTACTCCGTATTATATAGTGAAGTGATGGAAAGCAACACTGTCATTGGATGATGTTAAACTACCAAGAAGTAAGAAGAGAGTCTAAAATTCACTTAGTACTTCATCAGAACTACTCTCAGACAAATTCTCCCCCATGCTCCTATGGCACAGTTGCATCATTCCTTTGTTTTTTTAAATACCTTTTAAATTTGTTTTCAGAAGTAGTTCTAGTAAGTAATGAAACACCACAAGTAATACAACCGTCTTTGAGAAAGGAATGTCATTTGTGGCAAGGTCTGGTTTATTTCCGCTGATTTAGTTGGAAAAGGGTCCATACTACATGTGGCTTAAAAAAAAAAAGGAAAAGATCTTCCTAGCCATGTAGAATTTAGCAAGACTTCCTGAAAAATGTAAATTTCTTAAGGACTCATGTGGCTCTGGGTCATGAGACATACTGATCTGTAGACGAGGAATGAGGTTTCACTGGCAAGAGAAAGAATAATACTGTTGAAGTCCAAGGAGTGATCGGCCTTTGCAGGAGAGGCTGCAGCCCAAGCCTGGCTGTTGGCATTCACAAGGTAACACCCAGCGGTGCGGTGGGGAGTTGTCATCTGCTTGGGATTTCAGGAGTTTAAGGCTGTAGAAATACTTCTAACAATGGCTTTTTCAAACAATTTTATCAGAATCAGGTGAAAGCCAGTGTAACAACAGCTTCTCTGCCTAGTCAATGGAAACAAAATCATTTACCTGCTAAGTAACAAGTGGCACACACCTTGCACTGTAAGTTTCAAGACACAGAAACCTGGCAGGGACTCAACTTTTTAAATGCTTAAGATTGGTGTAAACTGTGTCACGTCAGCTCTGCACTCTCCAACAGATACTATCTGAGAAGGCACTTGTACTTTAAGGAAGTTCAGTATCAAAAAGCACCTCAATGAAAAGTATGGTACCAAACCAGGTGGTGGTGAAGTATTCACAGGTGAGGGGAGCCCTTGGAAACAAAGCCTAATAAAAATAGGCTTCTCTTTTGTGTAAGAAAAAAAAAAGTGTGCTGGCTTTTATTGTTTTGAATCCAAATCCTTCAAAGTGACCAAGGTGGGTAATGCAATCCAATCAATCAGAATTTGTCAGTCGTAACAACATTCACGCTATATACACATGAATCCTCACCTCCCCAGTCAGATTAATATATTCCACTGTGTCCTGATCATAGAATGAAACTAGAAAAAAATCCCCAAATATTTACATTCGACTTTCTTGGCCTTCTTTCTCTGGTCCTCATTGCCCAGCAAGAAAGATAGGCCATTTCAGTAGTTCAGGGCTGGAATGCATGGGGCTCAATCACACAAACGTATGTTTGAAACAGGTAAGAGGATCTGCTTCTCCAGTCAATGGAAAGCAGATTAAGATCCAGGCGCTGGTATTTTTCCCCATGGGAGTTAAAGGAGGCAGATAAGGTTTTTTCCTTCTTCTATTTCTTCTTGCACTTTGTCACTGGATGTGGCTATTTCAGCTTGCGCCGAGAAGACTGCACAGATGAATGTCAGAATAGTGCCACCAATAGCTGTGTAGAAAGCCCAGCCTAGGGAGCAGTCTCCTAGTTTATAAGCAGAAGCGTAAGGTCCACAATAGCTTACCGCTTTTTGGCATCCCCAACCTGCAGGGTAAAGTATCAAGCCTAAGATAAGGAAGAGGCCTAGAAATAAAAACAGAAAGACAGAAGTTTAACAAATGATCAGTTTAACAACAGACACAAGACATGCAGTAATGGTTATCATGGTCACTACTCAGTCCCAAGTACCTAAGAGTCTTTGTCATCCATCCAACCTTCTTTACTGATTGTTCCCTAGTATATACTGTGCAGTGTTTCATCTAAACCTGGAGCTATCGTGTGTTTTTTCCTGTGAAATACTTATTTCATATGATAATGGCCTAGTTTCTAATTTTAATCTCTGTATTCCTTCTACAACCTTTGTTTTCACACATTATTGCTAGGTATACAGAGCTCACAAAACATTTGAGTATCTCTACCTACTGTTTATACTTGCACCTTTCAAATACTTAGGAATGTTTGCATCCAATTTTAAGTTAGCTTTATTTAGTCATTCATCGTAAACATTTTTGCCTTTTTACTTCTGGATTTTTCCTACATCCATTTTCTTGCCAGGGGAAAAAAAAAATAATCTCACCCTGCATCTGCTTATTTGGCCACATTAGGACACAGCAGAAAAATACTACTGCCAGTTCAGTAAGCTGCTTTCATCATGGAGAGGTTCTGGAGTCAGCCACAAACAAACAGATCTAAGTACCCATGGCCAAGGCACAGGCAACGCTGGGATCCTCTAAACAGCCCTTTATTCAACTTGGCACCTTGATGAAAATAGCTGGTAAAGGTGCTGTCACCTTCTAAAAGTGGGCTGAAAGTTGTGCTTTTTATGTATGGTGCTGGTTCATGCATTAGATTTTATCTAATCCCAAAATTTCTACCAAATAATAAAATAGAAAACAATCCTCTTCTCTGCCCTATACTAAGAGATTACCAAGAACAGTTTTAAAGACTTGCTCACATCTTCTTCAGTTAGACTAGCCTGTTCTGCAGTATGTTAGGTTTTCTTTGTTGTTTGTTTAAAGAAATTCAGCCAGATATGAGAAAAGTTCCTGAGAAAGAAAAGCTGTGTCCTAGTTAGTAAGCAGTTAACATACACAGAATGCAAAACCCATCATCCAACTGTCTAAAATTAATGTCTATGAATGCCAGACATTTCACAAAAGAAAGTCCTTCCTCCAGCGTTTTTCTAATGATGACACACCACCATGGGAATGAATGAACTAAATGTCATTATTCTTTGGGGCAGCGAAATCCATTAGCGAGTGATATCTGTTCTCTGTGAAAGGGATTTCATCACTGCTTACATTTTAGAACCAATGACAAATTTTATGCAGTGTTTCCTGGCTGGTTGGCCAAACTACGTTAAGTATAAAGTATTGCTTTATCTTGGATAGACCTGGATAAGCTGTGCTTTCATCCTGCTGAGCCCTGCAGCCATTTCAGACTAAACACCAGCAGTTCCTTCTCCTCTATTCATCTCTAGTTTCCTATTCCGCATAACCACGCTATGTTTTTCTGACTGTACATTGGTAGGGGCCAGCTGCCATTTTCTCTAACCATCACAAGCCCTTTGGTAGTTAAAAATCACTGTTACTGAATTAAGAAGCCAGATCTGAAATGCCAATGTACCTGCTGACAGTAAGGAAGTTTTTAAAGTTTACCACTCCATCACTCACAAATCTAGAGAGCCCGTGTTTAACAGCAAACCCAGTTTATGGCTGAGTCCCAAGCAGGACTGAAAAGTTTTATCCATCTCTCTTTACCAAAACTAGAGCACTGAACAACTCCTGAAAGCTACTGGTTCATGATACATATGCCCCAAGCTGAAAAGCCATTACCCAAAACTCAGTCTCCCAAAAGGCAGCACCACTGCTGTCAAGTGTAGTCATCAAGACTTTACTGAATTAAAACTTTTTTTTTTTTTAAGAGTACAGAACATTCCTGGAGAAACACTGACTACAGCCCGTAATCTGATAAACTACAGCTGTTTTCTCACAGATGAAAACAAAATTTGGAGAAAAGTCTTAACTATGGACTTGGATACGGTCAGAGTCTCACCTGATCTTTGCTTCAGATAGCTAACTTTGTGAATCCTACACTGGCCTAGTATAATGAAAGGAAAAAAAAAAAAAGTAACGTTTTCACTACCGAACCTACCTTCTACTATTACATTTCAGTGCAGACAGAAAAGCTTTGCCGAACATGCACCTCTTCTCACTATCACTAATATTTATCATGATTTCTCATTTCATTAATACCTGGTTCCTACTTGCTAAAAGTGAATAAAGATGATTCAATTAAGCCAATTCAACATACTCATAAGAGGAACAGCATTCCTTGGATTTCATGCTGACTAACAGCAAGGGGAGAGGTGCAGGCTCCTCATGACATATTCAGCTCAAAGCTCCAGTACGCGGAGCAGTGGCTGAGCTGCACAGGGCGCACAGATCCCTCCTGACTCTCCCTTCCTGCCCAAAAAGGGGCGCTCAAGTAAAAAGATCGAGAGGAGTTCTGCCTCCTGCTTCCCAGTAACTACAAAAGAGACGGTCACAGGCTACAGAGCTCATCTCAGTGACTTCTGCAGCTTAAACAAAATAGACGGAAGATGCTTTACCACCCACCAACAGAGAAAACCATGGACTAAAGCAGAAGCTAGCAATCCAAAGCACTTAACTGTACAACTACCTGTAACAAGAGCAGCAGCTTCCAGAGACCCCCGAAAACAGAACTACCTCTGGGAACATGGATGCAGAGGGAAGGGAAGGAAAAATGCCCACGTGGAAGAACAAGGTAAGATACAGCAGGGGTAGCAAGGGCAGAAGAGGTTGTGATGCTGCTTGGAAAGTCACGGTTTGCTTTTAAAGAGGCAAAAGAGTTAAATGCAATACAGGCAGTCTCTGTGCTCTTCCACCTTTGACCTGAGCACCACACAACCATTTTATGCAACATGAAAAAGCTAGAGGGCTGTTTCTACATCTAACACAGGTGCAAGCAGCTGCAGTTGAGCAAACACCACTCACAGGCCAGTCCGTGGTGAGACGATCCACAAGGGGAAAACACATGGTGAATTCTCAGTGCTGACTTCTCATACCCATATATACAGGGCAGAGCCTGGCCAGGTCCCTTACATCTCTTTGCCACTTTGACAGAAGTTTAAGCTTAACTGCCTACATCTCTGCCTTTCTGTAGCTGCTGCTCAGTCCCTGGGGCTCACCTGCCTGCGGCTCTCTCATTTTGGTTATTTATTTGCATTACCACAGAGCCTGGCAGCTCTGCTCCGTTTCCACCTCCGATAGCTGACAATCTGCTCAGACAAGACGCACAGAGATGGAGCACAACGCACAAGTGAGATGACCCTGAAACAGCAGACGAGCAATTGTTTCATCAAATCCACAGCCTGCTGGTTACCAAGTTTTTCTTTTACAGCCTCTGCAACAAGACACTCTTAAGAAAAACGTCAAAGGAAGAGAAATGGGTTTTTGGGGGGTTGTGGACAGCACAAAGCAGTGTGGGGGCACGTAGTTTTGTCTTCCCGGGGGTAAGGCGGAGGAGGGCGCTGGATGGGTTGCATGGAGCCAGGAGCAAAGTATCTTGCCAGTGAATGAAACACAGCAGAGAGCAAGGCCTGGAGCTTAGAAGGGGCTGGAAAGGGGAGCCAAGCACCTTATCCCTGGCATTCATTTATACTCACAGCGCACAAGAACCGAAGAGCCGCTCCTAGCACAATCTACAGATTTGTGTATAAAAGTTGCTCTCTGGATTGAATAACTATTTTAAGTGTCAGGTTTCTTGAATCTGATTCAGTTATTCTTACACTTGACTCATTCAAATATTACTTCTGTATTTATTCTGTATTGTGCAGCTTTCTAAGCTGTTTAATGCTGTACATTAAGACTAAAGCACTTAAATCTTTGGTTACTCAAGAAGTACAAATCTCAGTTTTGTGTTGTACAATTTTATGTGGGCATAATCTGATAAAGCAACAATTACCTCCTGTCAACAGTTTGCCTTGAGACTTATCTGGCAAAAGGACAGCAAATATTAATGATAGACATTTCTTTTTCTTAATTTGTCCTAGTCTTTGTGAAGATAAGCCAGTCTTCATGAGAAAGAACAAAAAACAAAGATCAAGTGCTCTATCTGAAGAAAAGTTTTCTGCAGCGAATCCTTCCAGTTCTTTGGGCTGACACACAGTAAATCAGAGTTTTAATTCCATCTACCTGCTTACCTGTATCTACCTGTGGAATTATTGCTGTTTGTTTCCCCTGCTGGGAGGAACAAATTCATTTTGAAAACATTACAAGCTGTTTTCCACTGTGCTCCTCTACAGGCTTGCAGAGCACAGGCTTGTTCCATTCCAGATTTAACCCCCTCTCCGAGCACTGCTGGGAGTGCAGCTTCTGCTGCACACATCTCTTGTTCCTACTTCTTAATTAGCTCTATCCTACTTCTTTAAATCAGCATGGTAATATTTCATAATTACATTTTCATTTTTGTTAGTTGTTGCCAGCTCTAAGTTACCTTTCATCTTAGGATTCCTTAAAACAGAGGTCTGAAAGAATGTTACAAAATGCTGCCAGGTGCCTAGGAATGACAACAGAAAACTATTTAAATTACTTTTTTATCCAGAGACCTCATCTAAAACTCTTTGGTATAAGTCTGTCAGCAGAGAATATTTTCCCATCTTTCAACTGAAGGCAATTTGCCCACATAACATTTTATTATCAGTTCCTAATTATCTGCTTTCAAAAAGAAGCCTTAACAAATACAGAATTTAGATGAGATTTAGATTTTATTTGGATTATCAGACTAAAACCTATTTTCTGATTACAACACAGACAACCTATTAAACATTAGCCCTTCTATATTCAAATTATGTAAAAGCAACTCCTTTCTTCTAAAACACCATAGCAAAACATTACAGCATACTGTGAAATATCAATGTAAATACAGCAGCGTGCACCACTGTGCAATGATGTTTCTGAAGACAGTTCAGTAATGCTTTTTCTACAGGAGAAGCCTTTTTGTCTTTCTGCACCAAGAACTCTTCCCCTTTTAAGGGCCTGGAACTGCAGCAAGCAATTGCTCCTCCTGGTTTTTATACACTGCAGTAGCACTGCCAAGCTAACATCGTGGAAAACCAACAGACTGGTCTATCGTTACGGGCATTTCTACGACACATTATGTGCTGGGGTCAGATCTGAGTAAAAGCTTTTTCATTCCATCCTTGGAAGCAGCCCTCGAGACAGGGGTTAGGCAGATGCTTGTTTAGCTAAGTGAAGGCATGCTATTTAGTTTTGACAGTCTCCTGTGCAGCTGCTGTTGTGCCATATTAAACAACAACGTACACTAACAAAGCCAATTTCCATTGCAAAGCCTGAAACTATCTTCTCATTTCCTACCAAAATAGCAAAAAAGCTTTTAAATGCTGCAAAAGAAACAGGAAATTAAGCAGCTGGGATCAATGAGGTGGCACTGCAACAGGCTCCCATGGAGCAGCACAACCGAGCAACAACATATTAAAAGAGGAAAAGAAAAAGGGTAAAGACAGGGAGGGATTAGCCTTGCACAACACCATGCAGGCAGTGCGGGTGGGTCGCTTCCTCAGTGGCAGTGACCCTGATCATTCTCATCTTCTGCACAACCACAGGAGATTAACGCTCGGCCCAAGGGCATTGCACCAGCCAGGCAAAATAACCCTGCCTTTATTGCTTGTATTTCCAAATGTGTCCATGTGCTACCTGAATACCTGAACAATTTATTGAGTAAAATATTTGTACAAATGTACTATGCTAGCTTTAATCCAAGAAGGCTTTCACAAATGCAAACTTTCCCTGACAAAACCCAACTCAGCAGTAAGTCAACCAGGTCGCCATTTGCATGCCTTTGTCCGCTTCATCCGCCGACAGACAACTGAAGCAACGGCCTCCTACTCAGCAGCTGTGTAAGAGAGACTTTCAGCCCTTGGAAATGATTCAGTAATCCTATTTTAATCAGATGAGAGCTAACGAGGCGGCATCAGGCCAGCTGACATGGTGGTCTCAGCACTCCACACTGGCTATAGGAAAAGGGTGAGGGTAGTGCAGAGATGCTGAAGGGAGTGCTGGTTACGGTCCCCGCAGCACAGGGCCCCAGACCTGCCTCTGCAGCTGCTCTCCATCCCCCGGATGACTGCCAGAACCACTGAACGCAAGCAGCTGACCAGAGGCAAGAAGGTCTTTGCCCAAAAAGAAAGGGGAGACTCTGCAAGCCCTAGTGCCTTGGAGACAGCCTCTGGCCCTCTTGGAAATGCTGCACAACAAACAAAAGAAAAATTCATAACATTAAGAAGATCAGTGCTTCAAAAAGCCTACCTGGACACCACACTCAATGCAGGTTCGCACAAGCAGAGGGGATCTGGGATAAGTTGGAAGCATGACTCTTGGGGGTAGGGAGCTTGCTAGTGGGCAATGCACCGAGACAAGGTCCATCCCTCCATATCTGCAGTCACCGCAGAGGACTGCAGCCATATAGAGATGTCAGTGTACCTGGGACGCCCTGAGCTGAGTCAGGAGAATGAATTGCTTAAAACTGCAACCAGGTGATGGCTCAAAACCTGCACAGGTATTTTTTTCCCTTTAAAATTGTCTCAGGGTCATAGAAGGGTAAGTACGTATCAGAAGAAAAAGCAGTTCCCTAGCCACTGCCTTCCCCAACCTGAGGAAGAGAGTAAGATCCCTAATCTTTCAAACAGTAACTATATTATTTGCTCATGCATCTTTTCCCATTTATTAAGCAAACGCTCATTCATAACCAAATCTATGCAAACTTTTGATGGCATTACTGATGTTGGGGTGTGGAAACGGGGACAGGAATACAGTGCAGGGGACTACTGGTGGGAGACTCAACTATTACATATATTTTGCTACCCACAGAAAAAGCAAAAAATAAGTCAGTTTATGAGCTTGATGTGGGTTGCTTTGGCAGAATGACATCATATAGGGAATTCAGGGTTTGTTTTTTTTTATATTGGTGTGATCGAACTGCTTGGACATCTCTGTAACGAACTGCGAGCCTGCAGACTCCTGTTTTTTGGAGAAAGGAGGGCAAATTCACCATTAGGTTTTAATAATTTTTATATATGTGGTGAGAGTCCCCATTAGTTGTGAGGGAAGGAGATGCAGAGGCTCAAAGTAAGATCAGTCCCAAGCCCTGAAATGACACCACTGCCTCTTTGCTGGCCGTCAGCCATGTGGAGTCATGTCAGCACACGCCGGGGGCTCCCACCCAGTGAATGCTAACCCTGCAATTACATCAAGATAAAGCACCTTATAGGGGAAAAGCCAAATGTTTGCAAGTTTTCAGCAATGCAGAGGTAACTAAAGATCTCTCCACTTATAGGGCCACTGCTCAGGCACAGCTGCGAGGGCTGGTCACCTCTCACATTTTTACCTTAAAAGCCAATGAAGCACTGAGTGGTTTTAGTCTAGGACGTCCCAGTTAAAAGCTTGAAGATGCTAAATGAGAAACTCAGTTGTGGATGGTAAATTCGGGAGGTTCCTGAGTTGGCAAGGAAGTATCAGGCCGTGTCAATTATTCTGTCCATGAAAGAAGCAGAGAAGAAGACTCAGTACTTTTCACACTCACCATAACCTTTTCCACTGCCATTCAACCAGGGAGAGCCATGCCCTCCAAACATCAATTGCTTGTGCTGAATCAGCAGAAAAGGAATGAAACCCACCACTTCCCGATCACAGCTCTATAAGGGAGTGCAAAGCAACAACCTGCCTTGGCTTAACCAAAGAGGTAAAAGGGCTGCAGACCATCTTTTCATGGCATTAGATTTCCTCAATACCGATCCTGCAGCACAGAGAAGACCTTGGGGGTCCAGAGCGGGGGGAGGAGCTGCAGAGGAACTAAGGCTTAGCGAGAAGGAAAAGGTGAAGAAGATGCAGGAAGGGGAATATTTTGGGTGGCTTCATGAGTCGTACAGCAGCAGAGGGCAGGTCATCTGCATTGGGGAAAGAAGCAAAACTGAAAACCACCAATTTCCCTCACCACCACACCAGGCATACTGAACACAGGAGCTAAGGATAAGTTAGGCCCCTGTCTTGAAAGAGCCGCTTCCATCTTTTTTCGTGCATTTGAGTGAAAACACAGCATTTGTTCAGTTTAAATATTCTCCTAGTGTTTGCATCCTATATACAAACAGCAGCATCAGTCTTGGCTCTGAGGCCTGGAAGCAAAAATCCGACAGAAAGGGAGCCCTGCTACCCTCCTGCTATCCCCCTGGCCTCTCGGGCGGCAGCCGGTGCTCTCTTACCCCGCATCGCCAGGGCAGGGGTGTAAAGAAGTTCTTGGCATCTCACCTACACCAGTAGGGGTAAGGGATCTCGGTGTGCACATGTGCCACACTAAAACATTTCTCAGGGGGTAGCGTGAGAGTCTTGTACTGAGCATCATTTCATGCTTGCCAAGAGATTCATGCTTGCCAAGAAAATCAGGTGCCAACCTTGTTCACTGAGAACCTGAACTTTTTATTTTTCTATTCTATTTACAATCTGTCAGGTGTCTACTGGTTCCCGTGTGCACACCTTGGTAGCACAGCAGATGAGCTGACCACCAAATCTAACAGAACACAAATCTTCAGTTTATTTCTTTGAAGTTACTAATACTCTCCCTCAGGCTCAATCGCAATTTAGCACTTGAACTCAATTTTCCTTCCCTGCCATATTCCAACACAGCAGTCCCCTTTGCTTGAACTTTCAGCAGCCAAGTGTGTATTAGATGTCGTGCTGGCATTTGGCCATATAGGTTAGAGGAAGCACTATACCGCAGACAGCAAAAGCAGTTTAGACTGTCAGGATTTCCATTAGAAATCCCCCCCACTCCCCGCCTTTTTCTTTCTTCCCACCCCAAGAATTCAGAATTCTGGCATCAGAAAAGACTAACTCTGAGCTGAATCCAAGAGGAAATATGATTTTTGAAAAATGCATGCTCTGCGTTTTAGAAAGACAAACAAGAAGCTTCCTTGCCTTCGAGGGCAAAGCCACTCTCGCTCTGCTCTCCTACTGCCTGGGCTCCTCGGCCAAGCAACAGCTTCCGTTGCCTGCAGGCAGCAACATGAGCTCACATGGTGCTTTCTTCCTTGCTCACCAGCTTGGCCCTTTCTTAGACAAAATAATGCTTTTTTACAGCATGCTGCTGCCTACCGAATATCCTAAAGTACTCAGCAACTAGTATAACCTTTTGTGTCATGCTCTGAGCATCAAAGAACTCTAGCAGCCTCACATCCCCTCCACAGCAGCTTGCTTCTCCTTCTGTACTTCCTTCCCCCTTCGAAGGAAAATCCTGGCCGACTTTCCGCTTCCCCCTCAGCTTCCTCCCGCAACTCCCAACAGCCTCCTTACCTTCCAGCAGCAAGGAGAGTGCAGCCGCACGGACCCACGCACCACAAGCCCACCCTGCGCATCTGGATCCTACGTTGTACATCCCCACAAGCAGCTCCAGATCCTCTTCCCCTTCAGATGGTTCCCTTCACGCTCTGTTCAGGCCATCTTCCTAATCACCCAGCCTCCCAAATAGAAATGTTGACCAGTAAGTATAACATGCTGAACTATTTCTTAGTGCAAGAGATGTAAAACAAACTCTTCCAACAGCAAAGGTAGACTGTTACAGACACAGCTGGCTTCAAACTGGGTTTCACCTCTTAATTTTAGAAAACTTTGGAGAAGTTTCCTTGCATTTGAGGGTAAAGCTGCACTCCTGGAACTGAACTATTGCCCAGGTACTGCAGCAGTTTCTGATGGAGGAACCTTCCAAGATACCACAGCAGGGAACAGGAGAAGACACGAAGAGTAATAAAATGGAAAATCATGGAAAGGACAGAAGAATGAATGCACGAGAGCTTCTGAGATACTTGAAAAGAGAAAGTACCATGGAAGAGACTTCACTGCTTGGGACTGAGCAGGGCTAGTGCCAGGGGAAGAGAAACAGCCTCCCAGACCCTGGAAAGGAAGAAGCTGAGCCATCCCCCAGCAATGCTGGAAGAGAAGCTGCTGGGGTGAGGGAGGGAAGCCCAAACCTGCAGCATCTGGGCCCAAGCAGGCAGACTCCAACAAAGTGGCTGGGCTAACCTAATGCTCCCCTCCCACTTGTAGCGGCCTTTGAAGACACAAACCTCTGCTTTGTCTGTCTGTTAAAGGTGTAACTGCCAGTGGCCCAGCTTGCTAAGCCACACAACAGTAAAATGCAGCCATGCATTCACCTGACCAAACCAGAGATACACCTCAGCATGTGGCTGGGACACAGCTGGTCTCCTGACTGATGTAACCCAATTTTTACAGGCTTTTTTTCATGCTTCTGTTAGAAACCAATTTAGTCAAGCCCTGTTTGAGCCAGGAGACAGTGGACTATGAACAGAGAAAGAGGTAAGAAGGGGGTGACCTGTGAGAGGCCTCCCAGATGAAGCCATCAACACTCTGGAAGGACTTTAATGAAGAGGAACTATTTTATCCCCTTTTGGTAAATCTGCCTGGCAATGCAGCCCACTCCACCACAGCGAGGCAGGAGTAACAGAAACGGAACACCCAAACCCAGCCACCTTCCTGACACTCCAGCACCCTTTCCCCTCCCCTCTCCTCAAAGCCTTCCCAGGCACATGATGGTGTAGCTCGCCACAAGGAAACACAGGGGCCTGCTCAAGTTTTGCGGCTGAGATAATCTATGTACTGCTAATTTAGGTTCCTCCTCCTAGGGAGCCGTCAGGGTGTTGCTGGCGGGTCGTGGCTCACCTGCAAGTCAGGCAGCCAGCAGCCCTGGGGAAGGGGCTGTGCCAGAGACAGACGCCAAACCTGTTTTAGGCTCTGTCCTAAGCTCCCCTCAACCCTCTTCTGAGTCCAGGTTATGTTTAGATTATGTCACTTAGCACCAAAGTGGAGTACCTAAGCCGAAATAAGGCTTCTAAACACATATGCAACTATTCTATATGCATACCGAGATATGTCAACAGGGGATCACCAATTATTTACTTCCTATAACTAGATGATTACTGTCAAAATTTACTTTGAATTGGTTCTCATCAGCTACCATATAATAACATGCTGCCTTTTCTAGCCTCTGCATTTCAAGTGATTCACAGTCTGTAAAAATAGAATACTTTCCCCAAAAAGACATTCAAATTAAAGTCTGCCTGGTCTTCTTGCTGCTGGGTAGTAATTATCTATTTAATTACACAGCTCCATTCTTCACACTCTCTATTGCAGAGAAAAGATGCTTTTCCAAACGAAACGATCCTCAAATGTCTCCAAAACCAGTGATTACTCTTTCTACAGCTCCAGAACGAAAGGCACGGCAGTCTGAAAATAAGTGGTAGAAGGTCTTACTCTATAACAAAGGAATTAGAGGAGTTTAAACAAAAGCCATATTTTAATTCTTTATGGCTTTGTATTTCTAATTTTCTGCACCACCCCCCCACCCCCCCCGGACCTGATATGTGTATGGCTCCTTCCCACTGACCTAAATGAGAGTTTGCACATTTGTCCGATGCCATAACAGAAGAAATGTTGCTTTCTGTTCTGTAATTTCACCGTAGGCATCATCCAGGTCACAACCAATGTTGCTAGACTAAAAAGATATATCCGGTATCTGTTACTGTTTTTTCATGATGAATTCCAGGAATAAATTAACTTGTTGTATGTTTTTAATTATATTAAATCTCCACTGCAAAGATATAGAGATTTTAAATGAGATTAAGACTGCAGGATCCAGAGTTCCTGCAGATGACTCTACCATGGGTGCATCGCATCTTTGAAAATAAGATGTTTTACATACTTGCAAATATTGGACTAATCTAGGCTGATTAAAAAAATTACTTTGTGAATTCTTCTTCTACACTTATTAAAAGCATAATTGTTCACATTTGAAAGAATGATCTTACACTTAAGACAATTAAGGCAGGGTTGTATCTTGTTCCCTGGTCAAGGCATTAGTCTAGCTATCATAATCCCTGTATAGATTAACCATGCTGAGAACTGTCCTTCTTGAACCACTTGCTTAAGCATTTTCCAAAACTCAAGAACTGAGAAAGCTGAAATTAACAGCTGTGATAAGTCATAAGGAAAATAATTTCAACTAAGTAAGCAGATGCTGTAATGCTACTGGCACAAAAGTAGCAGTGGACCAAATAAAACTAATCTTGAGAAAACGAGTTGCTAGCCACAAAACGCCTGGCTGCAAATACTGGCAGGCGTACTTCTCATAGCAACGGTTTCAGTAACGTGACCTTTCTATTACCCCGTTTCATGCTGTGTCATTTATCATAAGAAGGGAAATGCTTCTATCCTCAGTACAGCTCAAAAAGGACTACTGATTTATCCCCTAACATGTAAGAAATGCTTTGTTGACCATATTGTTCAATTCTTGAGGCCACAAGTCCCATTACAGGTACAGCTGGTTTGATAATAAGAGGAAACTGTCTTTGCATATATTTTCTCATAAATACATGGTCTCCAGAACAGTATTCTAAGATACAAGAACTTACTTCCTGCTAATCTTGATGTTAGACTAAGTATTTTGAGATAGTATCAGAGTTGCAAGTAAAGTTATCTTTTCAACAGATCTAAGTCTGACATGCCAAACATCTACTCATGCTGCTAACCAATGTCTCCCATACAAATACCCCTCCAACAGAAAAGAAGTAATGTCATCTCCTGAAAAACAGGTTTAATGGATTATTTCTGAAGTACAGGGTAAGAAAGCAAGGAGCTAAATCCTTCCCCTGTCTTAATCTGCACTACAGAGCTGCTTCCTTGTCGCACTGGTTCTGCCAAATTCTGTAAACCAGGAGTGGCTACAGCAAAAGCTGCAATTTTTATCTAAAGGGCATTCATCTGCTAATTGTATGCCATCATGTGAATAGAAGCATCTTGAGCCAATTTAGGGATCTAATTCTGCCCCAGAAGCACAAACCTTACCTTGTGGGTGACATGAAAAAAGCAGTATAGTTTTATACCAAAGATGCATGAAGTGGAGGACGGTGAAAGCTACTGTGCTAGTGCTTCAGGAGCCAGTGTCAGCTGGTCCCTGGCCCGTAACGCTGGCTCTGGAGGACTGCAGCATGCAGCAAATTCCGTTTTTGCCTACTTCCCTTTCTGTTTATAATAAGATTAATTTAGGTCTCAACTAAGCAAATGAAACCAACCAGCTTAGTAAAGGTTTGAACACCTATCATTACACCTCCTGTCTAGGTACAGCCACTACAGATGTGTTTGGCCACCTCAGTGGAGGGGAGGAGGAGAGAAGCCAGATTCACATTTTGAGCAAACAAGTTAAAACTCCTAATTTTTGTTGTAACGAAACCATTTTATGAATTGAAAACATCTGCTTAAGAGCACCACCAAGAGAGAAAGAGGAGGTGGCCCTGCTCGTTCCCCTCCTCCCTCCTCACAGGTCTCTGAGGGCTGACAAGAGTAGGGCAGCAGACCACTCTCCTCCTCCAGACAACCACACACACGGAGCACATGGGACAGCTTCTCCCCATGGCTCGTGAGCGAGTACAGAAAGCCAAATACTTCTCTAACTAGGGCTGTCCAGTGTTGGTATACTAACAATCATTTAATCTCTACAAAATCCATGGGTTTAAGCAGAAACACCAAATCTCTAGAACCAATTCATCTTTTCAGGCAAAGCACAGCTGATACTTGGACAGTGAAAGAATAAGCTCACTGGGCTGTGTAACTGCAGCTGAACAATAAGCTGGCTAAAGGAAGGGGTTATCGTAAGGTATTGCTTGTCAAGCTCACAGCCTTGAAGGAGGCTGCTTAGCATGAAATGCTGGAGAACTGGGTGTGCGACTACAGGCTGTTCTTATCCGTGGGGTGGTATTTGCTCTCACCACAGTTATGAAGCCTCTGAGACACTGAGAGAACTGCCTTTGGTCCATGCTAAAACTAATGTAACAAGAGGGAGATAAGACTGCCGTAATGTGAGTTTTAACTTTGTTCTCTGCTGGTAACAAAGGAGAGAAGTTTTTGTTACTGAAAGAAATTAAAACAGGGAAAAAACTGAACAGCAAACAACAGCAACACTGGTCAGTTCATTTTGGCACACATCAGGCTGCAATTCTGCTGCCAATGTCAATGTATTACATGCTGTGTAGCTATAAATTTCAGTTATTTGAATAAACACCAGCATATAGAACCGCTTCGGGTCTGCCTAATGTAGTCTGCCTGTAGACAGGACAGAATCGCTGTATTTCTTCAGCTGAATGGCCCAAACATCAAAATCTTTAGTTGCTCTCAAAGTACACTTACCTGCAATCCCTTGTAGCAGCCCACAGACGTTAAAAATGCTTTTCTTCATAATACTCTGCACACACATAGTAAAGACAGACACAAATGCCACAGCACAGAGGATCATGATTCCCATGGCTAGGAAAATAGCGGTTGCCTGCCAGAACCCACTGGCAATCTCACTGAAGTTTTCGGCATAAGGACCACAAAGCGTGTCTCGTCTAGAAAGCTGCATGTGGGAGATTCTGGTGCAGCGCCCGTAGATGCCCAGCGTTGGATGGTAAGGCTCCTGCGACCCCCCTGTTCTGTTGTCCACATCCTCGGAGCTTGAAGGCTTTGCTTTGCCAATCAGCCAGTCTGCGCTCATGAAAGCAATGAGCTCTGCAAAAGCCACCACAATACTCAGGAGAGTCCATAGCATTGACCGACACGTTACAATGACATGACACATATTGATGTCCAGTGCTTTTGATCAGTGCAGCTGACAGTCTTAAAATCCAGGCACGAGGGGGAAAAAATTAAATTAAGAAAGAAAAGAAGGACCCTAAGAAAATACTGTGGTTGTTCTGCCTGCTTTTCAGCTCTCTCACAAGGCCAAGATGAAATTTCTCAAGAGGAAAAGTGAACAGCCTCAAGTTTTGGAAGCAGTGCAGTCATTTGTTCTCTCTGTTCAGTTCCTCCTTTTTTCCTTCTGGGATGCTGAGCTCTGAAGTACACTTCTCTTTCTTAATATTCATACTGGCACATGACGCTGCAGGCTGGCGGGGGAGGCTGCAAAGACTGCCTACTGTTTTGACATCACACACCTACGAGAAAAAAGAGACAACACGAGCAGTGAGAAAAAAGTCTTCCTTTCCACCCCCACAACGATCCAGGATCTCGCACAGATCCACATCAACATGCAAAAGCTCTAACAAGGGCCCATCAAACAGAGCCTGCTGGAAACCTCCCAGGTTTGTCCCAGGGGAGCAATTAATCTCCTCCTGCCCAGCCATACTTACAGTATCTGCTCTGCCCCATCCCATTGTGGGTGTTCGTCAAGCAGTTTGCAAGCAAAGTAACACCCAGTGGTTCCACCCACTCCTACCACCACGCCCCCATCATCTTCCTCTGGTCGAAATTACCCAGGCTGCTAGCAGTTACCCAGCAAAATGTTTGTACACATTTAAGCAGTTTCACAGACGTGTGGCTCTTGCCTTCAGTTTGGGGAGGCAGCATGGCATGCCTTCGGGATGGAAGCCAGGCACAGCTCGACGTGCCATAGGCACCTGGGTGCAAGGGGCAAGGAAGGAACCTTGTTCCAACCTTCTGGGCTTCTGCAGCTGATGCAACCCTGGCCTGGAGAGGAGGCGAACAGGATTGCAGCTGGGGCCCGCCCTGCGATGTGGTGACACAGCCTATCCCTTTGAAGCCTGGGCTTTGCAGGAGCGGTGGTTCCCCTGGTTCTGTATCCAGCTTTTCACTAATGTTTAAGAAAAGCAATCTGCCTGCAGGTACGTCACACATCTCATCTTGAACTGACAGCAACACTGGCAGCCTCTGGTGACTTACACCACTGTAAAGAGGAATTTGCAGAAAAATGCCCCAGTTGCTGCCAAGTGGCCAAGAGCCCTGGTGAGAGGGGTTGCTAGTCACCCTTAAGCTGGCTCCTCTCAATTCCCCCTTCCACAGTCCTGAGCACACTGGGACTGCAGCATAATGTTCCTCAGGGCTTTCCCCAAGCCTTTTACGCTGCCTTTCAACACTAGCTGATGACATTCCCAGAGTCACACATATCTTAGTACAAGAGGCAATCAGAGATATATTTTCAACTCATATCCAAATACTGGCCTCAAAATAACAAACGTCACCGCACATGCCTCTGTGCTTGGACTGAAACCTGTGTCACCTGAAAGCAAGGGTGGGAGCATGAAATGCCCTCACGTTACACCACCACCCCCCCACCCCGTGATGAGAATGTAGCAGGCAAGAGAGTCCAGAACCAGATCTGGAAATCACTGCTGCACTGCTGCCAAACACAAAGGGGTCAGCAGATGCCAGAAAAACAGACATTGCCAATTTTTTTCATGCTTTGCCATGGAGTTAGTATTTAATTTCTTAGGAGTTCTGAGCCCAGTGATTGAATCCTAGTCCCACTGAATGCAAAATGAAACGCACACCCACAACTTCAACACATTCAGAACTTCATCCAGGAATTTCTACTCCCTCCTATACTAGTCGTAGTGAATCATCTGCTAGATTTTATCTGCATTTCTCTTTCTCGTCTAGATCTGCAGACTCCTCTGGTACTAGCAGATACACAGACTTAAGCTGCTGTGCTAACAACTGAATTTTGTCTCACTTAGTTCGCTGTTACGGCATGACCTTAAAAAAAGGCAAAACACATTTAGTTGTGCTTTAAGCCATACTGAGATAACAGTTCAGATCATTTTCCATTTTGGGGGAAAGCATGAAGTTTTCAAGCAACCTGACATATTGATGACTCGAATACACCCTCTGTAATAACAGAGAGCTGAAGTGTCAGCCTGCCAAAAAAAAGTTAATTCTCTCAGTATTTCCACTTTAAATAACAACTGGAATTTAAGAAATGTCCACTATAAACTTATATTCTTCTGATATCATCTGCATGATTAAAGATAATTTAATAGAAAATGTCTTTATTTTTTAAGAGAAGTTCCGAAAAGCTCTAGAATCTGTATTTCTGTGCTAGTACCACACCCATGTGAACTCCTCGTCTTTGTATTTCCAGGATTTTAATTGAGGTACAAGGGACATAAGAGTTGAACAACCATCATAGCTGTTACTGCTTACTCTGTACTTGCTGAACGTAAAATAATTGTTTATTGAACACAGATGAGAACAAAGTTCATATTTACTTAAGTAGGTGGAAATTTCAGATGAACACTGGCAGCCACAAAAACATGGCACTGACATCAAATATGGGATGCTATATTAGAATCAGAAGAAAAGACCAAACTGTGGAGTTCTTTTTCATTTGAAAGGCAAGTGCAAGAATAAATTTCAGTAACACTTTAAAACACAGCATCTCCAGAAAAGTCACTGCATAAACAAAATAGCCTGTCTAAAGATGATATGGAGGTTGCATCAAATCTCAGGACTTTACTGAAATATTTACTTCGCCATTTTGCAACACAGGGAAACTTCACAGGACCTAACAGTAAACGTCACCGATAACTACAGTTTAATAGAATATGCTTTGCTTTCCAATGAAACCTTCACAATTCAACCTTTCCCAGTTAATGAGTACTTTATTCTGGTACAAAATATATCTGCAGAGCAACGTACCCTTTCCATGGGAGAACTTCTGCATAAATTTATTGTTGCACTAGTGATGCCCTTGAATGGGAGCACCACTCTCCTAGAACTCCTTTTCGTGAGCAGATGGACATACGTACATAAAGAAACATACAAAGTAGGATGGCGCATAGACCAGAGAAGGCGCAGGGGCAGAGGCATTTCTTCTTTGTGAGACTTGGCAAGGAAAGATTGCAGATAAAGTACTGGAGGTAAGTTGCAGTTCAGTCACACTTGTATAGTTAACCTTTTCCTTCCAACACACCCCACTGAGTTTCCAAATGAACCTAACCAGTTGTCACACGGCTCCAAGAATATTGAAGCCTGTCCAGCTACAGACTGTGCTAAATAACTGCACTTCATGAAGCTTCCCTTCAGCACTCTGCTCACCTCTTTTCTTCCATTTTTGCTCAACAGAAACTCAAGCTAGGCCCTTGCAAGGCTGAAAGCTGGCTGTTTATTCCTCCTCTCAGTTTCCCATCCCTCAACAAGTTTTTTCCATGACAGAACTGTATGTTCTTCACAGCACGCCACTCAATATCCACTTATGACTGACTGTCAAAATATTTGCTTTGACAGCCCAAATTCAAAATATAGAATGGTTCTTCAACTCCTTTGGTATTAACTCATTCAAAAGCATTCTCACTGAGGAAACAGACAATAAAAAGTTGGCTCGCCCCTTAGTCATTTGGGCCTCACACTATTTTTACTATTGCATTCAATTGCACAGACGTGCACAGAGGCCATCCGCACTGGGGAAGTGGGTGCCCCAGGAGGGAAACAGCCCCGCACAGCAAGCACCCATATGAGCCACACACCACGGCAGCTCCCCAGCGCAAGGGTCTCGGCAGCGCCATCCCACCCTACCATACAACCCACCATTTCTCGGTTGACAGCACAGCTCTTGGACAGGTTGAAACTACACCTCCAGCCTCATTTACTCTCCTCCCTGAACTATGCTCGTGGTCAGGCTCTGCATTAAATGAAGTCTTAACACAGTGAAAAGATGTCAGTGAGAACATCAGATCCTCACAGCATCCAGAGGGAATAACACTGAGTGTTTGAATGCAAAAATCTTTTGGTTGTTTTAATCTAAGAAAACAAACCATCTTAAAATACCACTAAAACTTTCTTCCTCTTTAGAGGCAATTTTGACAGCCAGATACTCTGCCTCAAGTTATATTTTCACGTCTGTAGCTGTTGCCTTTTACTACACGACATTGCTATATGCTATGTTACAACTTAAATAACATCTATTTTTCTGAACTAGATAAAGAAACACATTTGCCTCCATTTTGCTTATACTGCCAAAACCAGGAAGTCAGAAGCTGATCCACATTACAGTATTTGAATTAAGGTTTTGATTTTAGAGATGTCAAGCTGCAGGGTTTTGCTTTGGCATACCAGGCAGATAGGAAAGAACAGCTGCAAAGTTCAAATCCGAGTCAATCACATACCACTGCTGTTTATTTTAAAAAGGTGTCCTACAAGCAACATACAAGAGACCCACAAGTACTGTTCAGACAATGTTATGGCCAGTCCTTCATGCTCCCCTTATGGTTTGACTGAAGATGGGGGCTCAGACTAAACCCTACAGTTCAGCTTTCACCCTTCCCCGCCTGGTTCTGTCAGCTCAAGAGTGAAAATAAATCATCTTTAGATAAGTGGCTTTTGGCTTGGCTTAAACAAACAGCTGAATGGAAGGCCACACAGACTGCCGAAACAGTCCCAATTTATAAAATAAATCCAGCCACAATTAGACATTTTCTTCTAAAGCTTGCTACAGTCCAAAGCACAACTATATGGAGAAATTTCTAAACCTTGTTTAAAATACACAAGCCTGAGCATCTCATAACCGAAATTGTGCAGATCTTGGAAGCCTGGGTTCTGCCTTCTCTGAAACATTGTTCATTAGCCGTTATAAAGACTGTGAAAATGCTTTGAACTGTAAGAGTAGAAGTGGCTCCTATTTATGTTGATGTTTGCAGACTCACTATTTAAAACAGAAAAAGGCTCACACAGTAAGAGTCAATTACCTTAAGCTGACCCCCATCCAGGTCGACATGAGCTCCCACTTTATGCAGTTTTCATCTTTAGGTGTTGCTGGATGAGTTAGTTAGTCAACTGTGAGCTCACTCTGGCTGGCTGAGTGAGGCACTCACCAAGCACGGAGGCAGGAGGGACAACACTTAGTCAATGTCGGATGAGCATTAGAGATTATTCATTTTCTGGGTGAGTGATAAATGTAAGTAAATAAACTTCTCTGTGCATTTCATCCCCTCACAGGAGGTGCATTCTTCCAGGAGCTGCTGCCCAGGAGAAGAGGGCAACCAACTTCTCCTCAGTCTTCAAAGTAGTGGACCAGACAGCAAGCAGCATTTCTCAGGAGATACCACCATGAAACACCAACCCACCTTGCTAAAGGTGCACCTCTGCATTTCTATCCCCACACACTTATAGGTGACTTGCAAATGTAAGAAAAAGTAGCTTCATCACATTCCCCTGTCACAAGAGAACAGGGACAAGGATTAGCACGTAAGGAAAGACAAGTTGTCCCAAAAGGTTTGGAGTAAGCTTTCTCTGCAGACCAGAAGGAGCTCTGCTAGCACTGGTTTCTGGTAAGCCCTGCATACTCACCACGGGAAGCACCTGGACCAAGAAGAGGGAAGGATGTTTGGATACTTCAGTATGTCTTTATTTTGTTTTCAAATGCAACACATTTCAAAGTCATCAAAAATATTCAGGGTCAGATAACAAAACAGGAGAAGGTGGTTTAAAGCTGAAGTGGTTGCACTGCTTCAGAAAAACAGCAGAGAATAAGCAAAAGATTCCCTCCCCCTCCTCCATCCACCTTCATATTTTCATCAAATTATTGCCTCCGAAAACAACATTCCAGAGCAGAGCTTTTTACTTGAAGAACAGAAAGCAAAGCTTTGATTAGTCGTCACTTGGGAATTAAAGAAGGAGAGCAAACATTTGCATATCTCATAAATATTTATCTGTTATAAACCTGCACAGGCATATTAATGAGTGCATTATTGTGACAGGCTGTTGAAAACATGCCATACTCTGTTCATAGACAGATGCATTTCACTGGTAATAGACTTACAGTGCATCATGTCTCCTTCCTGTATCCTAATCAAATCCCTATTTCCTTGCCTTTCATTTGAATTATGCTGTTTACTTCAGCCTTTTCCTACCAAAAGCAGAGCTTGTAGATGTAAAAACTTAAATTAAACTATCCTGCATGTGCCCAAATGCCCAAATTCTATGTATGCCAACAGGTAAAAAAGAAAGAAAGAGACAACAAAAACATGCTGACAGTGACTGTTGTTCTCCTGAAGCTGTATGAGATGGTTATTCCATCCCGTCTTGCAAGTGGGCTTCTTCCTATCTTGCTATGGAAAATGCCATCTAATTACAGGTGGATTTGTTGATTTGTTTCTACCATACACCTCTGTAAAAGAAATTAATAAAAAACTTGTTTCCCACTTTAAAAAAAAGCAGTTGAAATATACTATTCTCTTTCTGACCTCATTAAAAGCCATGGCAAAACTCCCACTGACTTTAAGGAGCCAACACATCACTGAAAAAAATCACTAGAAGAATGAGAGTTTCCAAATTTTCAGACCAACTGCAGGGGAGGTTTAAACACAAGATTCATTTCCCTCTTCCCTCATCCAGACAAAACTTTGCTTATTACCCCCCACTAAGAGGAGATCAAGCTAACTCAGATTTCCAGCATATCCTCTGAACCACAAATTCTCAAGCAGGAGATTTGTTCCATTGCTCCGTATTTACTGACTTAGAAAATTCCTTGAACCTACAGCCATTACGTTTTGTTTTGAAAACTTACTCAAGATCTTTTGCAATTCCAAAATTTATTAAAACCTATGAGGCTAAGAAAAGCTAATATGTAGTATTTCTGTTGTTGCTATCTCAAGAGAAAATTACACATCACATCAAAAATCATCACTAAGGGAGCACTCTTGGCTACAATTAGTGATAGTCTAACGGCTTAGGAATTTACCAACTGGGAGTGGAATTGTGAGTTTCCTTTCCTACTTTGATTCCTCACTAGCTCACTGAAATCTCAGTCTTCAAGAATCTCACATGAAGCCCCCTTTCTTGGTTACCTACAATGTCACATCTGTCAAGCAGACTCAAATATTCATTGTGTTGCGATTACTTCTTACAACAACTCTTAACTACAGCTTCTAAAGGAAGTCAGAAGGAAAGTACTACTAATATTTGGTAGCAAACAAATCCTTGCTATTTTTATACTAAGGACTTTTACCTTAAAAGGAAGCTAGGCTTTGGCTGTTTAAATAGTTAATAGTGTGTGCATGAGCTAGAGCATCAGCCCAGAAAAATCTGGAATCTGTGCTGCTTGTAAAAAGCAATTCACTCCCATGAGTTGATCGTGACAGATTTGGAACTGCTCTTCATAATTTATGAATATTGTATTAAGATATTTATTATAATAATATATTGGTTATTGTTTAATATGAGGCTGATGAGAAAAACAGGCAGGAAAGGAAAGAATGACTCAGTCATGCCACTTCTCAGCAAACTCTGGAGAATTGCTTACTAAAAAGACAATACTAAGACAGGAAAAGCCTCTCAAACACAGCAGATCAAAGATGCAAAGACTGTTTAGGAAGGAACAATCTCTCAAACTGAAGAGAAGCTGTTTTGGACAAACAAGCTTAAGAGAAAGGCACCGATTAGAGCTGCCTGTTGAAGTTAGACCAACATAGGACACCATATTGGGCCCCTCTTTTGCCTTTAGGCAAAGCACACACCCCTGCAAACAGCCTTGGTGCCTTGCATGAAGGAAATACTGCTTCAGTTAATTCTTGAAAGGAAACCTTTGCTATATCTCCTTTCACAGTTGTGGCTGCGTTAGCAGAGGAACCACAAAGGTTATGGACCTCCAGCCTGTCTGAACAACCCAGGGTGGGTCATTCTTCTGCCGGGGCAAGACCTAAGGCTGTAGACCCGAGGACTGCCCTTCGCATGCAGGTAGTACCCAGAGATGTTTGCACTGTTACTCACCGCATATGCCTGTAAACAATCTTCTACATCAGTATGCAGAAACCCACCAGGTAGCAAGTCACTTCAGAGGTATTGACTGCTCCCCAGCTTCATGATGCATAATGTTCCCACAGCACGGAAAGAACACACTTTTGGCAAAATGGGATGCACTTTCGATCCGGGCTGTACAGCTCAAGCAAACTACCTGGCTACGATACCAATGACAGATGAGGTGGAGAACTTACCATGTTTCAAAATGCATGCATTCACTTATGTTCCTCTTAATTCAAACTGAAAGTGAAGCATCATTCAAAAATAATCAATACAGATGAGCAGCTCAGCACAGGAACACAGGAAGTCTTTTATTGAGCAGACACGGACTTTTCATTGTACTGGAGCTGAAGAGAACCAGTAGTGACTCAAGCTAATTGCAAAGGGTCAGAGCTGCCATGTTTCCATACTGGAAAGGTGTATAGTCATCTGAAATATCTGGGCACCACATACAACAGTAAACTTGAAAGAACTGAAAGAAAATCCTTTTACCTTGTCTGGAAAAAGGCAGTGTACTCAGAGAAACACAGACATACGATATCTCTGCGAACATCTACTGAACGTGAGCTTCAACCGCTATTAATGGCTAACTATTTAACCATGGCCAAGAGAGAACAACTGAGATGAGTTGTTTCTGATACTGTATATCTCATTAATTAATAATTACAGGAATGCTTTGTTCAGTCGGGATCTCTAAGCATTAAAATGGAAGCTTACAGCAAAGAGCTCAAAAAAAGCTAGACTAGTAATTCAAATTCTGGAAACTCCATTTTAGAGCAAGAAACAAAAAGAAACAGATTATTTATTTTAGCAACTGGATTCAATTCTAAAGCCGAGATTGGACATACTCTTACAAGCTGAGACATGTACAAAATTCTGGCTTGTTTTATGCATTTGCTAGACTAGGTATTGGTGATGGTCCTTTTCTGTCCTTAAAATGTATATGACTGAAAATGAATAACTAATAAAAATTTTTAATAGCTGAAAAGGGCTAGAGGGAAAAATCATCTGCACCTTTCTCAGCTTCAACTTCTCTGAAAATGCTCTATCGTCTCTCTGCCACTGATGTCCTATGGTTTGTGTCACAGCAGCACTTAATGGCGCGAACTAAATCTGGACCTGTGTGGGTATAGGCATATAGGTAAGGTAGTGCTAGACCTTTCTGCCATCTAGATACATACGAAAAATGAAAGGAAGAAGGTATTTTTAACCGTCCCAGTTTTCCAGATGAGATGTTCCTCAGTCATGTAACAAAGTCTGTAGCAACAGTGGGAACTGAACCTGAACGCTGCCATTACAAACCCTAAAACTTTGGGGGTTTGATATACTCCTCAGCATCATGCACTGTGCCAACCACTTCTCTTGTCATCCTTCAAACACAAACCTCAGCTATTCCTCTGTCACTTCAAATCTCCAGCCCTGACAGGCTGTCTGCAAAGGTACTCCACCTTCTCCATCAAGTATGATGATGGACAAATGATACCAAATTAAATGATCAGATCTCCAACAGTAACTTTGATTTGCCTGGTCACTGAGAAACAGTTTCATTATTAAACTGTAATTTTTTCCTACAGTATTCACTGTTGAAGTAGATAATTCCCATAACAGCATGCCACAACAGCTTGTCCATTGCCTGAGGAAATACAAACTCATGTGCAAAGAAACAAACTTACCTCTACAACTAG
The DNA here is from genome assembly GCF_000690535.1 of Cariama cristata. Lineage (NCBI taxonomy): Eukaryota > Metazoa > Chordata > Aves > Cariamiformes > Cariamidae > Cariama > Cariama cristata. The sequence continues at coordinate 27,313 of NW_009595382.1, forward strand.
TCTTCTCTACTTGTACTTCAGAGAACGTAACTTCAGTCATAACACCTATAGGGGATGATTCTGCCCACATGCACACCTTACTGAAGAAAATGAAGCTATAGGACAATAGTAGCTATTCAACAGGTCCCACAAGGTTATAGGGAGTGGACCTACTTCAGGACAGACAACCTTTTTATGTATTGGATTGGTGAGTTTTCTTTATAAAGTTTTCACTGACATTAATCATTTTGAAATCAGGTGTAGTCTACAAACTACTGTAAACACAGCATCTGATTGTGCTATTGCCAAAAGGTGGAAAGTTCTCAATTATGTCTTTCCCACTGGCAAATGCAAATAAATCAAAATCAAACCTGCATACCTGAAGATCTCCCAATGCCTAGATACACATCTATTACTAAAAAAAAAGTGCCTGTGCACTACTAACTTCAAGAAAATCTGTCTGCTCTGTAAGTTTCAAACATTTAACTGGATTCTGAAAATGATCTTTAAATGTAAGATTACCTATTAGATCTCCTCGTTGCATTTCAAGGTCTATATATAGAACTTCAGTGCTAAATTAAAAGTACAGTGTACGTACACAGTATAAGAAACAGTTTCATCAACTGTCCATCATGCAACTTGCTGTTTCAAAACAATTCTAAACAGTGCACTGCATTTTGTAAATTAATAATGGCAAGTATTAGCATTAGTTGGTTCTTTAAAATACATGGTTGCAAATTATAAATTTTATTTTTCATTTCCTAATAAATTCCCTCCTAGGAAACCAACTCATTTCATCAGGGACAAAATTAAGCAAATCTGAATAAATCATTAACAGCATTTATGAAATGGAAAGAAAATACAGTCATACAGACCAGACATTAATTTAAACATTTATCAGAATTTCACTCAGAATCTTATGTCATGATTCCACAAAGGTCTTTCAGTGTCACAGCTGAAGCTATGCACAGTGCCACCATTTGCATATATTCCTGTTCACAATATTTTCCTCAAACACATATCTCATTTATGTCCTCGAACAAACTTCCTAGTTCATGTAGCTGCACATTTATCTCTGTCTCATGTGGGCAGAACATGCTCCTCTATCTATTTGGTTATGTCAGCACCGTAGAATTAATAGTTCAGACAGAGTAATCAAATAATCAAAACCATTAGAGCCTAAAATGGAATATACTGAGGAAGCCAGTATTTTCTCTATTTTTTTCTTTTTCAGGATGCTTAGTCCTATGTTTTCTCACTGTTGAGTAATAAAGTTATGAGTCTGGTCCAAAGCATCAAGGGATAGAAAAGAAAGAAACAAATCAAAATAGACTACGTAAATGTGGAGAGGACAAAAACATGCAGGTAGCGAGCAAAAGGGTAACACTAAAATCTCTGCAGCAAGTTTCCTTTGCCAGCAGGGTTTTGTTTTGTTTTGAATGAAACATTGCATAATGTACTGAAATGCCTTCCAATGATGGCTACCCATCACTAAGTTTCAGATCTCCGATAATGCAAAAAATATTGCTATTTGACACAGTTAAAATTTTATCTTATATATATAGTACAAAAAGCTTAGAAACATTCTCTCCTTACAAAATAACTTTACATTCTTGCTGCCTAAAATTTGAATCAGGAGATTTATCTATTTTTCATTATAGCAGAGAAAAGATTGGGGAACACCAGAGTTCTTGTTTTATTTAGAGTTAACCAATAAAAATATCTATATGAAAAGCTGAACTTCAAAAATTATCACCATCTCAAAGCATTAAGAAAAGAAAAAATCTGTTATAAATTCAACAATCCACTGAATAAATCAAAATGGAAACAAAGCAGTTTCAATGCACATCCAGTACCTTGCCAGTCTCCAAGCACTGTTGGATGAGTGGCGCCTGCAACACACGCAGAAGACCATCAGTTTGGTACCTATTGCACCAAAATGGCACGGCAGGCTCCCTCCTCCTTCTTATCTGTATGACAATGAATACAATTCTACATGAAATTGGACATAAAATTAATCTTGTTCAGTGAATGCCAACTTTAAAAAGTAAGGGGTTAATTCTGTTGGGGTATTGTTTTTCTTTTAAACTTTAATTCATTGTCTTCAGTAAGAGCTAACAGATCAGTTTGGTGTTTTGCATAGGATAAATTCCAAAAATACACCTGCTGGTGTACACTACACTTTCTGCACTAGGTTAAAACAGAGCTTTCCAAGTTAAAAAAACAAAACACAAACAGGTTGAACTGACTATTTGAATCCTGGCTCCTGGAATCACTTTTGTCTGTGTATTCTCTAGGCTGTCAAGATGGCACAGGAATAACAGAGTAGAAGCTCTCAAAGCTCTTTGGTGGAGCCTGGTCCACTTGCAGCAGAGCCAGAACATGCCAAAAGATTTAACTGGATTGATTCATCATTCGGACAATGATCTCATCTGAATGAAGCTGTGAAAATACCAAGTGACTTGAGATGACGTAATTGTTGTTGCAAAATCTGGATTCTTCTGTAGCTCTCCCAGAAAGAGGGCTTTGTTGGAAGACAGAGATGAGAGACTCTTAAAAGCAGATGCTCCTGGGGATGTGCCCAGAGGCTGGCAGGTACACATGAGCAGCTAGGTCAGAACTGTTGGCAGTTTTGCAGCAGCCTCTCAGCAGCAGGGTGTCCTCTCCCAGCTGCAATTCGTGTCCTGTGCCCTTACTGGTTCTGCCCTTGTACGGCTGAGATCCACCTTGATTGCTCACCTTCATATTTGGAAAAACTTATCATGTACCAGGCTTTGACAGTGGAGCTGTTGCCACTGGCTTCATTGCTGGTAGCACCTGTGCTGCTGGTGATGCCTGCTTAGGTATGGAGTCTTTTTGCAGCAGTATTTTAAGATGCTGCCTGAGCAGCTCTGGATAGAGCACTCGAAAACACAGCTTATCTTTTACCAAAATTCATAGGCTTATCTTCTCTGGACTGGAAGAGACCTACACAGATTGCTGCACAACATGAACAGCAATTGTGCTACACCGTGTTCAAGGTGTGCGTCACTGACTACAAGAACACTTACGTTTGTTTACTGCACATGTTTTTTCCAAGAAAGGAAAGAACTACTTTGTTCCCTTTTCACTACAATTGAAATCTGCTATCCTGTTCAGGGAAGGGAATATAAAAGGCCAAAGATACTAGATGGACAAGTCATCCTTGTTTTTCTCAGTATGGTGCTGCTAAACAGTTATTTTTGAACTGTTTCTAAACCAAGCTTGGAGTAATTCCTGCCTTCTAAGCAATATTCATATTTGCTCACCATGATCATAAGGGCATGACTCTGCAGTGTGATGTAAGACTTCTGAGTCCTAGCAGCTGTACTGAACTCTTGAATTCTTTTTCAAAATACATAATTACAGAAGAACATCATTATTCACTTCAGGGTGGTTAACATAAAATTATCACAGAATCGGTTTGGTTGGAAGAGAACTCTGGGATCATTGAGTCCAACCTCTGCCCTAACAGCACCATGTCAACTAGACAATGGCACTAAGTGCCACGTCCAGTCTTTTCTTAAACACCTCTAGGCGTGGTGACTCCACCACCTCCCTGGGCAGCCCATTCCAACGCCTGACAACCCCTTCTGTGAAGAAATGCCTCCTCATTTCTAGCCTGAACTTCCCCTGGCACAATTTCAGACTATGCCCTCTTGTCCTGTTACTAGTTGCCTGGGAGAAGAGGCCAACCCCAACTTTGCTACAGCCTCCTTTCAGGTAGTTGTAGAGAGCAATCAGGTCTCCCCTCAGCCTCCTCTTCTCCAGGCTAAACAACCCCAGCTCCCTCAGCCGGTCCTCATAAGGCTTACCCTCAGAAAAACTCTAAAACATTCTGAAGAGTTTGAGAAGAGTATGTTTATCTAAGACATGTCCAATATCTTGTCTCCCAACTGTAGGCTGAAATAAGAAACTGCAGGAAGTCTGCAGCAATGTAGCTCCGCAGAAACACTGCACTCAGTTGCTATATGCTGGAGCCAAATACTGCTTGCAGCATGTGCGCAGCCCTGACTCTCGTCGTTATTCCACAGGCACTGTCTTGTATGCATGAGGGCTTAAAAGCAGTTGAAACTGCAATTAAATATGCTGCAAGAAGAACAAGAATACATACAGCTCCTTTCCCCAAACGTGGAAGAACTTTTGTGTACCAGATTTTCGTTTCTTCATGAGCTGTTACAATAAGATTGTATAAAAAGATACCTGGCAATTTGGTTGGTTTGTAGAAACAAACAAACAAACAAAACCATGACAGGTTAGGTTAGATTAGGCATATGTGTCTGAAATGTAAAACTAACACGTTGGTCACAATTATACCCAGTAAAACAATCCTCTCCCTTGTTTTCAAACCCATATTTATGTTTTAAGATTTTTTTTTTTACAGGAAGCTATAAAAAGAAACAATAAGCAGAAAGTACTTAAGCCACAAGCAAATGCAAGGAAGAGATAAGGTGAAATACTAAAAATAAATCTGGGGCAGTTGCAAGTTGATGAAGAAGGAAAGTAACAGGAAAACATCCATGCCTTTATGCAAATATGGACAAAAAGAAAATAAAGAAATAGGAATCAGCTGATGAGAGGAAGAGCACAGTGGAACAATACACACTATGGGAATGCAAACACAGGCGTTACAATCACCTGCGCAGGAAAGCTGCATGCCTAAGAGAATGTCAATGCACTACTACTATACTCAAAGACAATGAGACTGTGCTAATATATGAAGAACACCACCACAAATGATGGACATTCAGTTGCACCTGTGTGGAAACCGATGCATTTGTTCATGCTCCAAGAACCTGGCTGCTGATGGTCAACTCAGAAAGCCTGTGCCATTCTCCAAGGAAACCCAGCAGGGCAGCTCAGCAGCACCACTGCTCCTTGACAGCACTGGAGAATAAGCTCTACCTGACCTTGGGCAGGTTTGACACAAGAGGTATCCTTGCTCCAGGTGCCTCTGAGCTGCAGATGCTTTATACCACTCACCAATACAAAAAAATGACATAACCACAAGTCTTATAATACAAATGATGACCTAGGAAAAGTAATACTGAATTTTATAAGAGGCTGTAGAATAATGGCAGATAATTGAAATGTGTGCAAGAGAATGGTCAGTGATGGTTTAACCTTTGAAAACTCCAGAGGAATTTGTAAAAAGAAGTTTAATACAGAAGACTGGAATTTACCAAACATATCTGTAACCTTTCAACATTGAATAATACAGTGCTGAGGGGAGAAAAAAAATCAACCCAGCCTCAACTAAGACCAAGAAACAGGACACCTGTGAACTCTTGTAAACAATTCCCTTAAATCCATAAAGAACATGAGATTATGGAAGTAAGTCTAACCTTTCCACAGCATGTTCCTTTAGAATAGCTGACTAAAATTCAAAGCTTAAACTATTATTTCTTTGGGAGGAAAAGATCAAGAAGGGTCTTGGGACAAGCAGGCAGTTATTCCTCCATGCAATTTAAACTGTATTTTGTCTCCTGAAAATACTAGGAAGACATGCACAGAAGAACGCTGCTGAAGACAACTTGAGTTACGCTAAAACTGGATACATCCCTTTATCAGACCCCAAACAATCCAGTTTCCTACCTGGCTTGTAGGTAGGCTACCACTGAAACTCTTATAACTGAGGGAGCAAAGCATTCAATAGTTCAATACAGCTGCAAGGATTCATAGAAGTTTTACGTTACACCGTACAGTCATGCCCTTATGATCATGATGAGTAAATACAAATATTGCTTAGAAGGCAGGAATTATCCTAAGCTTGGTTTTGAAACAGTTCAAAGATAACTGTTTAGCAGCACCATACTGAGAAAAATAAGGATGACTTTTCCATTTTCTCTTCTGCTTTCTGAGACTGCAGAGAAAAAAAACAAAAAACATTCATTTCGGTTTGTTGGTACTGTACTTATGTGGTAGTTAATCATTCAAGAACAAGCAACGCCTTTGTAAGACAAACGAGGCATGGAAACAATTAACACAGAAAACCTCTATTTGCCTTTTTTCCCTCCCTGCCTTGGTAGACATAAGCCATATTTGCATCAATAGTGAAAAACAGGGGATACTGCAACACTTCATTGCTGCACCCTTCTTAAAAGCACCTATGCTGATTTTAGAAACATAATATGAACTCAGTTAATTAAGTAAGGTAGCATATAAAGAGCATATCTTTATAAAAAAGATTTATATTTAACTTGATGAAATTAAGCATTAGCATAGAATAGATTTTTAAGTCTGACAATACTACTACATGTACGTTTAAGTTCAAAGTCATGCTCCACCACAGTATGTCAGGGAGGTGTTATTCCAATACTGATAAACTGTTATGCAAGCTGTCAAACAGATGTACTGTAAAAAACAGACAGAGAGAAAACAGAGAACACACCTCACTGACTTTTTTTTCCCCTAGCCATGAAAGCAAGAAACTGAAGTCCATTTGATTCCAACAACAAAATCCAGGCAATGTCCACTGTGAAGGAGTGATGGGGGGGGGGGGGGGGGGCTGTATCTTGTTTTATTTTTAAAAGATTTGCTAGATATATCCTGCAGTAGCTCCTAGTTAAAATAAAATTGTGGCTTAAAGCACAAAACAAATACAGGTTATGACACTGATCTTTCAACTGGTAAAATGCCTTCATGTACCCACCAGAATATTAAGACACACTTCCCTTTGGTTAGTGATATTGTTTTAATTTGGTTCCCAGAAGAAATTAATACACAACATCAAGGCTGTAGATATAACAGACTTCTCAACTACAGCAAAACTTTTGAAATGGTAAAATACGTTTGCATAGATTTTTTTTTCCTGAGCAAAGATTTCATAGGATATACTTAGAAATGCTCAAGTATCATTTAAAAAAATCTAACTTCATTGCCAACAGTTTATGAACTCATCATTTCCATAAGACATGCCTTGCTATTTGATCACAGGAATACAAGCTTCTTTTGAGCATTAACGTGCACTACAACCGTAATCTAAGAAACAAAACAACACACCAACTCTGTTACTATGTTTTCACTTAGATTGGCTGGTATTCAGGAAGTGAGACTCTGATTACTAATCATCTGAGAGAGCCCTTGAAATGACGAGTGACCTTTCAAAAGTTCAGAAGAATAAACATGTATCATGAAATCACTGGGAAACAGCTTCTTAAAGAAAATAGGTAATGGAGAAACTTAGTTGAGGGTGACTGTATCACTGTGTGTCTGTCACATCCTGACTTTAATGTTTTGAACACAAAGCTGAGAGCCAGCTCACTCCAAAAAATAGGGATGCTTGTTTTTCCTCTTCACAATTAAAACCAATGCTTACATTATATTCACATTGCCCATATATGCTGTAGCACTAGAAGACTACCTATGCCAAAAAAAATCTTGTGCTGTGTTGCAATGTTGTGAGCTGAGACAGTGATTTCCACTAAGTCCACCAAGCAGCTATCAGAAGGTACAAACAATTAGGGGCTTTCCAAGTCTGCATTTCAAAGAAACAGACACATCTGAAAAAAATACAGTAAGCTAAAACTGATCAAATCAAAGGTAACCCTTACTACCTCTCACTGTAAGGTGGACATGATCTTCAGTAGAGGAATTCAAGAGGCATCTCATTGAAACAAAAGTCAGTAGTTGGACCCGCCTATAGCAATTACATATCATAAACACAATGAACTTGAAGCCTTGGTACATATCAAAGACTATGAATTAACTGACATCAGTGAGATTAAATCAGGAAAAGTGCAATAACACAATACTGATGCATTTTTAACAGCTTTGCTGCTTTCTCAGCCAGAACTGGTATATGACAAGGAGATAATCTTTTGCTGTATCTCAAGAAAGTACATATTTTGTCAGATATCCAGAAAACTGCAGACACACAGATCCAGAATGCTGCTGGTAAAGATTTTTTAAAAAAAAGTGGGGGCAGGGGAGGGAGGGACCAGAACGAGCCCTACTTCAAAATTGTCCCATTCTCCCCTTCTCAGTCAGAAGGAGAGGAAGAAGGAAGTTTTGGGTTTATTTTTAAAAAATAATTGAGGCATCCAGGAATCTGGACATAGTGGTAACACAGAACACTACTCAATTACTTCTTGAAAGTACAACATAAAATAGCATGAAATCAAAAAAGACAACATGCAATGAGGGCAAGTAGCAAGAAAAAGAAATCAAGTCTATACAGAGTGAAGAACAGCTGGCAGTACTACAGAAAACGATCAGACTGTAAAATGAGTTGCAACTGAGTAGGAGTCAAAAGTTATGACAAGATGACAAAAGCAAAACCAAAACCTTCTAATTCAAGAATGTGTTGGTACTCTTACCAGAACACAGAAGGCAGTTAATTCCACACACTTTCAATGCATCCAGCTTTTTGCTTTACACTTTAGCAAAAGATGTAGACAAGACAAGACAGACCAGAGGACAGCAACAAGAATGGCCAGAGATCTTAAAATTGTGACATATGAGGGAAGATCCAAGAAGCCTTAATTCATGTGAAAGAGTAGATCTGTAATACAGTATTAACTGAGGTAAGTAACACAACTAGGATCCTAGAAACAGGGCTCACAAACAGTGCATAAACCCTTACTAGATGGATGTTTTATCCAACAATTTTGCCCTTAAATATGAGACACAAGCTAATTAAGGTACTCGTAAAAACAACTGCACTGCTGAATAGAGCCATAAGAAAACAGAATGGAACAGAAAAAATCTTGTGTGGTGTTAACATTCAAAAATCTGTATAAAGACTTTCTCTACGTTTCCCCCAGTCTCAAGTTTCAGCAAGAGCTATGAAAGCAGCTGTGGCTGGGGTAAGCTCTCATGGCTGGACAGAAGTACAGCAAGAATTTCAGGGTGATCTGAAAAGAGCTTTTTTTTATGGTGCAATCAGTCAAACTCAAGATTCATGCCTTCACATGGCCAGTCTATAAACTACAGGACAATAAATCAACTAAATCAAAACAGGATGTGCAGGGCAGTCGCTGTGTTTCTAGAACACCTCCTCTGGGATGCTGACGCAAGACACCCAAGGGGTTTTGCAGTACCTTCCAGCCCAGGTGATGCACACACTCAAAATGGTCCATAACTAATTATAAAACTTAATCCCATATCACAATCTGCTGCTTGGCTTCCTGGCGGCATTAGCAGCGTCCTGTGGGAACTTGCAAGAAAAGCTTTGCATGCCATCATAACCCAAGGATATTCTTCCTGAAGTTTTAGGTCAGCTAGCACAGAGCTTCTCCACTTTTCACTTGGTAATAGCTAAGGCTGCAGAAAGTAACTACGTAAGTGTTACAAAAAAGTTCAACTGACACAGTTGTTTGTGAGAGAATTTCAAGTTGGATAAGGGTTTTCCCTTACAGGAAAGGGGAATTAAAGTTGTTGCAGTTCAGCCTGAAACTCCAGCTCAGGTTCCCTTTCCCCACCAAAATGTAAGTTCTGCCTTAGTACAGAGATTGTTCAACACTTTCCACTCTCAAAACACATTTTCATTGCTTACAACTTTGCCAAAATAGCAGTTTGGGCTGAAACCTTCCATACCAGATGCCGGCCTGAGGCTGAATTTTTTTGCACAGGTTTCAGCCAAACAGTTCAGATGTTTTAGAAAATGAAGCTACATTTTCAGCATTAAAAGCTTCTGGTGACCTTTTCTTCAAGAAGGAAAGACATTCCTGACAGATTTCAAATGCTTGTTAGCTTGATAAAGAAGTAAGATTTGTAATACAGGATAAAATCATCTATTCCATCAGCTGGTATGTGACATTGAGGGGTGCACAGCTACCTCGATTTGGCAGCTGTAAGCCTTTCCTAAGTTTGTCTAGCGACTCAAACCTCCACAGACTGCACCCTCACTTTGCACACCTTTCCCTCAAGCTGGAGTCCTGACCAGAACAGCAAAGCAGAGTCACCACCCCTGGGGGACAACATGTGATTTCAATCAGCTATGCACCATGACAGACCAGAGCTGGAATCAGAGCTGAAGACAGGGTGTGCGTTTCTCTCTCCTGCCAGTGACTGGCCTATGCAGAGGGCCAGGCTGGGGGGCTGCTTTGGAAGGAAACAATGAAAGAGCTTTAAAAGCTAATCCCAAAAAAACAACTCACCAAACAAACACACATAAACAATAACAACAACCACACCATGGCTGGAGACTGGGTGGGCTGAAGGAATGAAGAGAGCTTGAAGAAGGAGTCCGGATCAGGGGAACAGGACTCACTGATGAAGAAACAGATAGGGTCTGTCCAGGGGGCACGCCAACCACCTTACTCGGGGACAGCAAATGGTTGTTAACAATAAGAGCTGAAAAGCATCTAGAAGCGTACACAATTTATATTGCACAAGCAACCTCAAATCTGGCATTTCTTTACCTTTTAAAACTCTGCATGACAGCATTCTTAAAGCTCCCTCGTTCTGCATCTGAAATGTTACTTTAAAATACCCACACGCACTATTGTGAAGAGTGAACTTAGATGCTATAGCTGAGCCAGCCTAACAGGGACTCCTTGGAAGCTAAACTTGACCTTTTTCTTCCCATTCCCAGATACATTTTCCTTCCACTTCTGTCAACCATTCCGGTGGTCACTGGAACCCTCCATGGAGTGACTGAATCCACCACCCAGTAAAAAGTTAACCCTGTAGAGAAGGGGAGGAAACAAAACCCAGGAAGCAACCGTACAGGCATCTTCTCAGTAAGCAGGTTGAACTGGCAGGACCACACAACAGGGAGCAGGTGGGGAGGAGAGCAAGACCTCCCCCTTCTTTTCAGATAATGGCCTTCAGCATCACAAGTTGAAGGGTATTTATTACAAAAATTACAGTGTGACATATCAAAGCTTTAGAATCAAGAACACTGTTGAGTTACCTAAAGCTAAGCTATTATCTCTGTTTATAGACAAGCAGTGTTTCACAACAATTGCTTAAACCTCCCCACCGATTAGGGCTTCCAGAAACAGAAGCTTCTTCCAGAAAACATGACAAAACTATTGATATTTCTTCATTCACAGTCACAAATCTGGAGTCACGCACTGAAATTATTTCACTCCAGCAATATTTCAGTGACTCACAGGCTGGTGTGCAGTATATTCCCCACAAAGAACTCAGCTTTATCGTTTATCTCATATCTATGCTGATTAAAAACAATATAGTTTTATTTAGTCTCTCTTATTTTTCTGTAGTTCAGTCACACTGGTCCAATTGTACCCAGTGGGCACCCCACCCATTTCAAGATTAAAACTAGAAAAATAATCCTTCTGTTTTCATTAAAAAGCTCTTCCTCGTTTACTTATGTTACAACTGAGCTTGTATTCAGATACTACACTTCAGACAAAGTTTTGAAGAGTTTTCTGTCTACCAGTTTTCTTCTAAACAACAGCTTGTCGATGCCAGCCCAACCCTAAACCCTGACAATTCTTGCAAAAATATACATTTAAACCCATCTCAAGAAAGCAGTCGGTGATCCAGCTCCCAGTTGTAATACTTGCATTTGAAAGTAACATCATTGAGGTGGCCAGAGAAGCTGAACCTCTGGCTCCAGACAAAACAGCCCAGCCTTCGTTTGGCTCGGACGCTGAGCAGGAGGGCTGCTGTGACCACAGCCAGTGACCCTGGTGCCGACCCCAGAAGCCTCGTGGTCTCACCAGCCCCAAGACACCCATCAGAAAACCCTGGTGCTGGGTGAGACCCTCCAAAGTTTCAGAGAGACCCGGGGAGGGCAGATTCACCATACCATGGAGTCGGTGCAAGGATGCCAGTTGTAAACATGAAGCTACTGACCATCCTGGGGCATGTAGAAAGATATGCATAACATAGCTTTCCTGATAGTTGCCTGCAGTTCAGTCCTTATTTCACAGACATACAGATCCAGCTGTGGCCTCTTCCCCCTCCACGATCCTCCCAGACAGAGCTGGGTCTGCAGCACGAAGTGTCCTGGAGGCGGGAAAAGGTTGCCACATGGCTCTCCAGCTACAGACTAGCACCATTCATCACACTCGCTGACAAATTAGACTTGTGCGCTGGGGGGGAAAGGAAAAGTAAGAAAAACCCCACCACACAGTCCGCAGCAAGAATGAAAGATTTTTGTATCACATTCTTCTTATGCTGCATTCAGGGCCATTTTGGCCTGAGCTCTCTTCCTGACCTCATCTACCATGATCATCCTCCAAGTCCCATCTCAAAGCTCATTTCCTCAAGAGAGCTCAACAGTTAGAAATTGCAGTTAGACAAGCATGTTAAAAAAAAAATAAATAAAATGCACAGACTGTCCAAGCAAGCTCTCAAAGAATGAGCTTCCAATTGGTTTAGTCATCCAGTTCCAGCAATCTACTTGGTTTCAGGCTGTTGTTCTTATCTTCAAGACATTAATTTTATTGCAGGATGCTTTCCAGGGGCAGAGTAGTTTTGAAATCAGAACATCAGACACTAAATCCTGACATGGGATTAATGAGGAGGCCTCTGTTGGAGGCTTCTCTGGGCTCTTGGAAGCTAAAATATACTTGTTGAGAACCTCCATCTCTTTCTAGACTGTCAAGTGCCAAGTGCTTTTATTATTACATACATAACTGAAAATCAGTCATGCGGGTTGGGTATACTAATCCTAAATGCAAAATGTGTCCTCTCAGAGTTTTAAAGATCAATGTGAACATCTAGATCTGAAAGTTCCAACTGCAATAAGCATATAATTAAAAAAATTAATAAACGTTGTGACTGTATATTGTATAGAAAAACAAAGCACATCTATAAATGTCTCTAAGTGCATGCAGTAAAGAAAGCAACAATACTCAGCTTCCAGTAAATAGTAAGAGCATCAATAAATCTGTATTTAAAAAAAAAAATAAAATAAAAATCACCTTGTCCTTTTTCCCTTCAGGAAGAGCTGATACTAACTTAAGTAATTTGGTTTTCAGATAACAGACAGGAAAGAATTTCTCCAAGAGAGATGAAAGGATTTAGGTAACACTGTATATACAATTAGAATTCCCAAATGTTTGCATCACTGGCAGTTCCTGTGGGTGCTGCGAGAAAGATTCAGCTTGATTAAACTGCAGATTGTGCAAGTTTATTTATGAACTCAGCTGTGAAACAGAGAATAAAACTCTATTTGAAACAAAGCTATTACCCATTAATCTGTTGGTAAAATATCTGGAGTCAGTTTACCAATTATTTTCAACCTAAAAACCCCATTGTTTCAATGTGAGCTGAGAAATAAATGAAGACTAGTAAAAGTGTTAGACAAGGAAGTAAACGGACAAGCAAAATTATTTCAGTCCAAGTCTGAAGTAGAGATTTCACTGCCTACTTGGCCAAAATACATGGTTCAGATGTGTTTGTCACATGGTTCTAATTCATGTAATGACCTATTCAATTCAACTACCATTTATTTTCAGCACTAATTACTCATTAGCATATGCATTTTGTCATGACAAGATTTTGCTAACATAAAAATATTTCCTGGATAGTCTAGAAGCCCTACTGTATTCTAAGCCAGACACCCAGAAGGTTGATTCAAAAACTGAAATCCGAAGAAATTAACTCCCCAACAATGTATTTCAACAAAGAAATTGGAAGTCAGAGAGGGAAGGACATGGAAATATGGTAGAACATTCCCTATAGTCTATTTTCACCAAGACTGCCCAGGACCTTCAGACAACCAGCTGTGTTCCTGTTCTTCATGAGGGACCTGAATGTACTTCTTACTGACCAAATAGGTTTCAACCCTAATCTAACAACACTGAATGTAGACTTGAAAGATGTGTAAGAGTTTACTCTCAATTCCACCAGAGGCGCAATTTAACCTGTTCAACCCACTTCCCAGAATACTTTATAGCGAGGAGCACATTCAGCCATTTTTTAGACTTCAAAGCTGTAAAAGAAAAATCTCTTACAGAGGCTCACTAGGGTTTGACCCCTTATTGCACCACGCTGTTAGGATGAAAAAGTCGCTTCTGTTCCTAGAAGAGCTCAGACAGTACAAAAGCAAGCATTTCTTTTCAGGAAGTTGGATTTAGAGGCATTACAAAAGATTAACAAATTAACTGAAAATGTAGCTAAAAGAAAGACTGCAGCTTTTGCTGCTAACTTGACATATAAGAACAACAAAAACCCCAAAACAATTAAAATTACAAGTCAGAGCATGAAATATTCCAGCCTTTGATGGGTTTTTTTATCATCTCAGTTTTTCTAGGCTTTTAAAAATGTCATTAATTGCCTCTGTGCCAGAGAAATTGCCTTTCCAACTCACAACTATAAGTGCTTGTTTATGTGAAATACACTGCTGAGTTAGCCTTCACCCCTCAGGTCTAATCATAAATTATACTGCCAGGCAGATTTCGTAAAAGCTTTATGAATTTATCCACGGAAATCGAAAAAAGAATGCTGCAATGGAAAAAACAACAATTATTGATGGAATATTCTCTTACTTAAGCCACACGTTAAGAAGTCCTCTAAACCAAATCCTGTTTCAGTCACTCAGGCACAAGACAGAAGTCAGTCCTTCAGGACCTTTCACAATGTAATACAGGCTGAAGTTTCAAATTTGCAAAAAAACCTTGAAAGTAATAAAGGGGCTTGCATAGGGTAGAGCTAATTGGCAAGAAGTGATCCTTGTGCATAGTATCTGACAACATGGGAAGTGCTCTGGGGTGGGTTAAGCTGCCATTTGATGCTGAAAGTCCCAAGTTAATAGCTTAGCATGCCCAAAGAGAGTAAGAGCCTATGTGAAAGTGAAGCTTTACACAGTATATTTGTCATATTTTTCTCAGTCATTCACCTCATTCTCCTTAACAGAGGTCTCTGGCAGTAACAGGAGGAGAAGAGCAACAGCCTTCCTTGCTTTCTTTTTTTGAATGTCAATATCATTCACGTAACAGCCTACAAGAATATGCTTCTTTTTAAATTCTCCTTACTTACATAATAAGCCTACAAATGCGCCTGGGGTTTGTGTCTATAGCACTGAATCTCTGTTTTGCAGGATTAAAGATTATAGTGGGCTACTTAAAAAAAAAAAAAAACACAAAACAAAAACCAAACAAACCCAACAACCCACAAAAAACGCTTCTCAGAGAACTCTTCTTGCTATGAAGAGTCCTTGCAAGTTGAATTTCAATGCTTCCAACGTCTGCATTCTGAAAAACACCATTCACAAAGCTGAAAACAACCCATTATTATTCGACTGCAGCCATCAGCTAGTGCTGACAAATGTTTTAAACAAATTTGAAAATAATACTCAAAATGTACCCAATTCAGTCAAGAGTTACTACACTGCTTGCACAGTTTCATTAGAACATATAGAGAATATATCCTCTCTAATCCCACAGTTAAAAGAAAGTGACATACGAAAAATACATACAGTAGTTGGAATAAAATTCCTCTTCTAGTGTAGTAAGTTGTATTCAGCTATTAGACATGTTATTTTTAACATGAAGTGAAATTAATCTTTTAATGGCCTTTGTAGCTCACATTAATTCACTTCTCTGTGGGTAGCTGTCCTTAAAAAAAAAAAATTTAAAAAAAATTGAGCTCCTTAGCTGTCAATTGAATTGATTTTCCTGTTCTGTTTCATTGTCATTTTAATCTATACTTTTCAATTTCTGTCTAAATAGCTTCTTTCTATAGAGTTATAATATTTGGGAAAGAGAAAAGGAGGAATACTTCTATTTACTTCCTCCTCTGCTGTCACTCACCTCCCCCCCACAAAGTGCAATCTACAGGCTCTTCATTTTGAATGTTGTTGGCATTATCCTAAAAGTCAGGGAAAATTTTCTATCTTTTAAGGCAATCTTTTGGCAAGTCAAAGATAATTCCTTACACAAAAATGATGCCTGAAGTCAGATTCTCTTTTAAGTAGGATTGATTGAAAGTTAATTTAAATTTTCCTTATGCTATTTTGCAAGTTGATGAAAATTGCATTTGAAGTCAAGAACTGAGTTTTGAGAATAGGAAGAACTTTGACGTGTTCATCAAAACTTCAAATCGTCTCCTTCAATAGCTAGTATGAGAACATTTTAACAGATAAATAAAGGAGAAGAATGCAGATCCAGTTCACAGGTACTTAAAAAACAGACTATACAAGTCATCATACACTTCTGTAGGGGTGTATTTGACCTTGGTCTACCAGTACAATCGTAACATTGACCACTGAACCACAATGGTAGCAAGACAAGACAAGTAGCTAATGTTTTGCTAGTGAACGCTCTTAATACTTTGTCTCACAGTTACTCAACTTATCTGCCTATCAACACATCTCTGTAATATATCCTTAGGAAAAAACAAACTTCACTGCAAGATCTCCTCTCTCAAAAAGATCCCACATTAATTTACAGAAAACCAGCAATAAACTTTTTCAATCTCTAAGCAAAGGTGTCGGTTCTTTGTAATCATGTACGTTTTCCTCCAAACAAAAGTTCTGCTGTTGCTGGCTGACCTGACCTTTTGCAAAACTCATCATGAGTGCTGTCAGGCTGGGGCAACTGCAGAAGCTCACTCTGCCACTCAGCCTACAGGTCCTGTTGGTTGTTCTTCCCTTCACTGTTCAGATCCATAACATTTAGCTATGGATAAAAGCAGTCAATGTCTCCAGTTTGGCTCGCATTAGAAGAACAAAGAAAAATTATGACAAACTCATGAGGAAAACAAGACAAATCAAGAAAACGTACTATGCTTTATCTGAAGATGGGAGAAAGCATGGTGAAAACAGAAAGCATCCAAGTGGATGAAATAATGAAATATAAAGATATTAATGAAAAAGATCATGCAGATAGCTCATGTATATGTGAGATGTAACCACCTAACCTTATAAAAACTTTTTTTTTTTAAAGTCATTGTTGTGATTCTATGTTTGGGAACTACAGTCCCACAGAATAATGCATAATCGTTTTTCTTCTGTGCAAATATTTACATTGTATTAGTGGAAAAGTATCCCATACCCCTCCCTCCCTGGATTAAAGCATCACCACCAAGTTACACAAGAAGTCATGCCTAACTGGAAACAGCTGCTAAGCCACTTGTATCTCTGTTGCTTTGTAATACCCACAAATAACTCAGAAGGATCATATCTTACATCTGCTTCTCTTCTCTTCTACATCAAAGTCTTAACAGATAGCTTGTAAGTGAAGCTGTCATAGAAGCTAGGTCTTGAGGAGAGGCACAGAAAGCCATCCTGCGGTTGCTGCAGATGTTCCCCTCTGTAGGTTTACTAATAGCTGCCTGCTGAGTTTTAGCATTCTTGGAGCCAGGGTTTCCAGCTGTCTCCTCCAAAATTAATACAAACAACTAGGAAGTTTACAGAAGTGAGGCGATCTAAAAATTTCTATTTCCTCACAATTTTTTCCCTGCAACCTCTGATATCCACAGAGGAACTGTACACAACAACAAGGATTTGCTGCCCTAACACAAACACACAGAACAACAGCATACCCCACAGAAGTGTCACAGAAGACCCCATATCACAAATCACCACTTTCGTGTACCAGAGACAGCTCTTGATGCTCACCAGCACCACTGTCAAGCCACTGGGCTGCACTGCTCCCTCCTAGTGCCAAGCATTCTGTTCATATGCTATCAGAACTCAACACACTAAAATTTAATGAAAATTCACCCCAACATAGTCTTGACCAACGTTTTTCTGGCCATTCTATCCCACACTGCCCTTGAGCAAAGGCATCTACTTCACTTTCCAAATAAGTCATTTGAACACAAAAGAGAAACCAAGATATATGATTCACACATCCAAACTTTCAAATCATGTTTTATTATAACGAAACCCTGCCAAGTCCCTTTACCAAATTCATCCAGCATTTTCCCATTTCTGTTGAAGAACGAATGCAGACACCCTATTCTTACAAAAAAAAAAAAACCACACCAAAACAAAAACCAACCAAACAAAAAAACACCAAAAACAAACAAACAAAAAAATACCAAACAAAAAACAAAAACCCAAACAAAACACATTTTACTGAGGACCCCCACTTCAGGGATTGCTGTATTTTATTCAAGGAGCCAAATTGCTTCCAGCCAGCGACTCACAATAATGGCCTCTTGAGTATGCACACAGGCATTTATTTTTCAGTGACAATTTTATGAAGATGTACAAGCACAAAACAGGTCCCATGTAGGCAGCATTTACAGCATTCCTTGCCTCCTGCCAGAAATTTTTCTTCTTCTTTAAACAAAGAACTACTGCTTTTCCTAATGGATGATCACTTCTAAAGCCCCGGAAATCTAGCTGCAATTAAGCAATATAAATCAAACCACAGTAATGAAGCACACAAATGACCCAGTTTTCTGACCAACATAGCAAGAAGGTTTTTTTGGAAGTATTTCTGTGATTTTTAGCATTAACATACAATATATTTTTGTCTGGCAGACAGTTCTCCTCCCTTACTGGAAAAAATACTTTGAATTCTGCTTTATAAAACAAACAAACAACACCGCCTCCCCATAAAACTCACAACCCAAAAATATATAAGGTAAAACAAAACAAAAAAGATCCTAGGCACTACAGCTAAAAGCCATATTCTATATGGGAAACAGAAATAATTCAAACTTTCTTCCAAATGCCAGCATCACAAGAGTTAAGAATAATCACTTCAAACATAGAGAAGACTTCCAAGATCTTGACCAACTATCAGTGAACAAGGGCACAACTCAGGGCTTTTGGCTGAAATGGGGATCAGTTGCTTCCCTGTTGGTTGCTTCAGAGAAAACAAATCTGACTCTTGTTTTCACAAGCAACTCCATTCTTGTCAAAGTCTGTAGTACTCACCTGCGTAAAATACTGTTTTTACAAAATTTCAGGTTTTAAGAAAGTTCATGGAAAATTCTTCATCATTTTGTTATTAGGCAGCATCAGCTGGTAAGTAGGCTATTCTCTAAAATACTTCACAAAAGCTAGAAAGACATTCAATGAAAGCACATTTCAAAACAGTCTTGGCCCAGTACCCTGTTCCAAACAAGCATCGTGTACTTGGTATTGACCAAGATTCAAACCGTTGCTATAGGAGCTTATCCATCAGCCTCCCATCTGCTCAGCATCTCTCTATTTTCCTTCCCTTTTTGAGCTAAAAGTCATCCTTACAATGTAAGGGGGATAGCAGTAAGACTTAAAACCTGAGACAACTGACTCTGCCAAGAACTACTATTTCTTACTAATCCTGGGATGAGAAAAAACAAATAATTCATCACTTAATTTCAGGAAAAGCCTCTTTTAACTTTCAGATCAAGCTTCACTGTCGCCTTTCCAGTCCTACAACACCACAAAATAAAAGTTGTCACTAAAGCTACAATAGTATCCTCTTTTTAGAGAAAGAATTACATACTGTCCCTCACACCTAAAATTAATGTTCGAGTACTAACTATTTTTGTAACATGTAAATGTCAGTTTATAACAGAACAACAAAGAACTGCATGAAGCAACTTTGCATTTCAAAGGTGGCAGCTAGGGTAAACAAAATACTATGCTACAATATTGCACTGACAGAAGCTACATAATTTATAGTTTCTACAACACTGCAAACTCCAGAGGATATTCCTACTATGGGTGAAAAGAAGTAGAAGTTAAGCAACACTGTATGCTCTTCTCTGAATACCGCTGCAGAAAGGCTTTCCGCTCAGCAAAGAAAAGGCTGAAATCTGCTCCTGATTCAGTAGTATTCAACATGCTGCACACAACTTCCAAAACATCTGTGTGATTTAGAGTCCCACATTTTTCTTTTTTCCTTCTGCAAAACCATGGTTCCCCTTAGCCTTCTGTACTTTATAAAGGACGAGACACCTACTGAGGACTGCTCTGTACCAAAAGCTGAACTCCCCCTTGGAACAATGGGGCATAATTCAATTTACCTTTTAAAAGGAGCATACAGGCAATTCTGCCCAGCTACAGTTAACAGCAGTACTAGATAACACTAACGCTAACATTTCAGAATTAAAGATGATGATAATGAACTGGGACAATGCCTCTTATTTTGTTAAAGTTATAAAGGCAGTATGTTAATCAGCATAGCTGCCATCAACCCTTACTATGCACTGTAAGTTACCATGTGCAAGTCAGCAAAATGCTTTAGCAACTGGAAAACTCAGTCTAGATCTTTATCAAAAGATGATCAGAAAATAAGATCAAAGACTTGTGCATCCATTTAATTAAAATAATATGTTCTTTACTACAGTGTGTACTTCACAACAATTCAGCAAATATCAAACCAACTCCATTCCATCACTGTTTAAATAACTTTTCCATGGCAAAACCAGATATTCAGTTACCATAAATTTAGATCAAATGATAAATGTTTTACTCAGACTTTGTTCTAGACTATGCCATAGAAACATCAGTTAAGACTTTTAGAGACAGATTTGAGTCTGACTAGCTCTTTTTCTTCTTCCTCAAATCACAGAATTTAAATAAATGAAGTTGTAAGCTGTAAACCACCCAAAACTATTTAGAAATTAAAAAGCAGGAGAACTGGAGCAGTTCACAATTCAACAGATTTTTCCATCTAAATACTTATGTCCCAAACAAGAACATTGCTTTTGTTCCAAAAATAATTAGGGCAATAATGAAAGGTCCAATGTTTTATTTACTGTTTTCTATCTCTGCCCTCCTCTTCTCCAAGACTTCTAAAACATCTGAGGTTAGTATTTGTTACATTTCTCTCTTTTAACCCTGTGATTTTGAGAGTCTAGTGGTGAAAAAAATGCCTCAAATATAATGAAGAAATAAAACTACTTAATAGTGTTCCAATAACAACCTTTTTGTAGGCTTTTTCAAATAACATGCCAAATTCTGGGAAGTTCTAGAAGAATCTTTTAGGATGACATGTGCATTTCAACATATACTCCATTGTTAAGGGAGTACTCACTGCTCACTGAAGCCAACTGGAGTTTTTCACCTACCATCAGCAGACTCTGGATAGAGTCTGCCAGTGTTACTACAGACACGGAGATACCCTTCCTTCATTGAAACTTAAATTGCAAGCATACAAACGTCATAGGAATAGCTCTGGAAAAAGCCACAGCTGTTTCTCACTTCAAGCATTAAATCCAGGTGGATCATGTAATGACTCTTTCAGTTGTGCTGATTATTCCAAGTTTAAACACAGCCAACATTTTAAAAATGCCTAAAAAACCTGGGTGGATTAGGCCACCCTGGTTGGAAAATCTGACAAAAGATATAACTTCATATAATTCTCTCTGATTTAGCCATGCTGCAAATTGTAGACCCTTATTACAAAAACTGCATAATTGCACCCTTTCCCAGTTAGGAAACAGGACTAACACACACACACAAACAGCTAAGAATATGGAATTGATTTATAGATTAAACTTGAGTAGAAATTGGACTAATTTTCTCTTCATCTAAGAATCTGCTATTCCAACTCTCATTTCTCACGGACAAGAACAGAAATAACCACATGAATACAGAAAGCCTAGTCTTATGGACCTATTTTAGAAAGTGATCCTTTTATTAAATACATGATATTTTACAACACACTAGCTTCCAATGAATTAAACTGTAAAGATCTGTGTCACATTATTTAACGTCTTACGTTTAACCAATATGAAGTCAAACTTATATTGTCCCTTAGTGAAGGATGGGGTCTAATTACTTAAATCAATACTTAGAATTTCATCATCTGGCACAGAAAACAAAGTTCCATCATCAAAACACCACCGCACAGTTCTCTGTGATATTAATTTCCTTTTTATTAGCATGGATAACACCTCAAAAATATGCTGCTAAGTGAACCTACAAGCATGATCCTGTAAAGAAATGTGCAACTATAGCCAATACCAATCAAAACTAAGGGAACTCAGTTGGTTTCCAGCTCTTGTGATTTTATCATGAGTCGTATCTTGTGTTGTCCTTGAAGTACACATTTAGGCACCTCAGCAATGGTGCCCATAATTACATTTTACAATCTCGTTACTGTGGTGAGGGGGAAAGGAATCTACCTTTTTATATATATGCATTCAGACATGAAGCATGCAGGTGACACCCTTGGTCACATGCCAGACGACTAGGTATCAGATGTTGTTGCATAAAAAGCAAGAGATTGTTACAAAAGTGCTCTTCATCTGCTAACAATAATTTCTTAGTGACAGTGCACTAAGATCCACATACGTGAATTCCAACATGTCTTCTTTGTTGTGTACTTTCACTAATGAGAGAACTCCCATTTTTTTTCCTTTCAGAGAAAAAAGTATTTATTTAATGGGTACAATAGCAATGGCATGACATTCCACCCACAAATAAGCTGGAATAAGTAAAAAAAATGCAAGAAGATAGATGAAGCTAAATCTACCTTTTTTTCCCTTTATCAACAAAATAAATTTAATGAGTAGTATCGGTAAGAAAAAAACATTGGCCGGGCCTCTGATGTAAAAAAACTGTTATTCTGTTGTATGATTTCAAGACCATCCAAACGCTATTCAAGATGCAAGTGGTCATGTAAGAATCAACATTATCTAAATCAGAAGGGAAAGGGGAAAGCATACAAGTGCTTGCAATACAAACATACATTTTACATTCAGCTCCTCTGAATATCCTCAAAACTATTACTAAGGTTTTGACAAGTAACAAACAAATTGCCTTTCAATGTTCACATAAACCTCTGTAAATCCTAACCACTGTCTGAAGCATATACTGCTATTCCAGCAATGACCAAACCAGTTTAACTTGGTAGAGGAACAAGAAAAGAAAAAAAGCTTCTTCTCTGTCCTCATTTCCAACAGTGAAGGTATTAAAACTTTCTCTGAGGTCGCACCCAGCAGAAAGCAATTCTGCTTCAGGAATGGATTAAGTAGATGAACTAACAGATCTCTGTCACATCAAATTTTGATGATGTTCCACATTTTACCTAACTTGTAATTTAACGAGGAAAACCAAAAAGACCCCAAAGTAAACTCTCTCCACAAGACAGATTCATGCAAGCATGAATTTAACAGTTCCATGGAGCTGAATGCAGTAAGAGAAAACATAAAACCAAGGATGAGCTTCTAGAGTATGCTGTTATTTGCTAAAATAAGTAAGATTGTGCTCTGGCTGCTATTCTTACAAACATCTGGCATCAGCAAACAGGAGAAAAGTGATGCAATTTTCATGGCACTCACATCCTCAAAGCAAGACACTCACCACCTAGGTCTCAGCAAGCCCTTACATAAGTCTTCTCAAATTACTGCTTCCCACCAAGAGCTGAAACTAGCTCCCTTTAACATCTGTTAATCTAATTGGCTCCTATGAGCCTGTAACAATTAAACCTGTTGTTGCAAGGAGCAACAGGGAAAGGGGATTTTACATATCCACTGCTGGGCTGTCAGCAGAACAAATGGACTGCATCTGACTCAATGGCTCTCATCAAAATCCAGTTATTAAGCTGTGAGAACAACCTCTAAATGAAGCTGATGGCCTCCACAACTGGGCTGAGGTCAAAGGGCTTATCAGCTAGTCTGTCACAACAGTGATAAGGTGGTAGCAAGGGCTTCAGAATTTCCCTAGTCAGCAAATTGAACAATTCTGAATTCACTCATTCAAACTGAAAACAGAATTTTTGTATGATACATTATGAAGTTAGCAATAATTAGTTGGCCTGTATTAGGAACGAAAAAAACTGGAATCGAAGTTCCTGATTAGACTCAAGATATTTTTACAAAAAGGGAAGTATTTCAACAGCTCAGCAAACTCAGCTCTTTACTTATGCAAAATACTTCAGGGGATTTAGATCAGAAATAACTTTTTTTTTTCCCAAAAGAAAAACTGAAAATGGAACAAAGCAATACCCAGCTCAGTATCAGTCCCATTTCCGCAGACACTTATGGACATACATCTCTCTGCGTACTCATAGGAGATTCGCACCTTCAGAAGCCATTCTCATACATCTGAGTGATGTGCATAAGGGTTTGCAGAGCAGGATCTGTAATATCTTCTGTATTGGCAGCATCCAGCATAAGCAGAGGAATTAACACTTTGTTACAGGTTTTGTAGATCTTTAAGCCCCAACATCTCACAGCCTGCGAAAGCAAGTTGTGCAGCTATCTTTCAGTGAGCCACATTAATGGCTCATACAGCTAATTTCTCATCCTTTCTACACTCTAGTTTTAAAACGACAATGAAACACTTTTCAAAGTATTTTTGCTCTGTGGTCTCTTCTGTGCTTTCTGCCCCACTATTATGCTACCTAAGCAGCTGGGAATAACACTGTCTGAAGGGACACCACCACAACCCTTGGAAGTTCTTCAGAAGCTCTTGCAATACTGTTAACAGATCATATGCCTCACACTTGGATACCTGAGAATTTACTAGCTCCCACCTTAGGGTGCGGGAGGAACAACAAGTGTTATTTACCTTATGGGAGCCAGGGAATTAATACCTTTAACCTTTGTTTTTCTAAGAACTCTCTAGCTACTGACTTTTATTTTTTTTAAACTGTTTTGTTTATTATTCATCCCTTTCTTAATCTGCCCCTCTAATTTTCAGCAACATTTGTGAAATTCCACAAAGTCAACTTTTAAAACGGAAATGTTTCTAACAGATGAGACTTTGGTACTCAAAAGTGAAGGCAGAAACTTTTGCCTTTTCCAGACCTATGTATCTGAAATACCTTTTTTTTTCCTCCTACCACCCTTTATGGACGTTTCCTTAGTCCATCACAATTACAGACACCTATTACTACATTTCATAACATGAGCCAAGAATTCATCAGTTAAACAAATCCTTTTCTCCGATGACTCCAAAACACTTCAAACACATATTAATTACATTTTATAATCATTCTGAATCAAACTCCATCAGCATTAAAAGGTTGCTCTTGGCATGTAGAGTTATTTGATGCTCCAATAGGTAAAAATTATTAAAAGTGTGACAATGTAACTAGGTTTCTTTTAAGGTTACTTGAACATCTGGAAACACCCAAGACTCCTGACAGGCTTTCCATAGGTATGAAATTCTGAGCTGTGCCTCCAGGCACATTTGTAAACACCACTAAGAATCTATTTGCATCTTTCAGTTCAGAAATAGCTTTTAAGTTATAGCCTTACTAGATAATCATTTCATGAAATGTCATTTCACATCATTTCACGTTAATAAGGCTGATCATGTCTAGCACCTTCAATGCTTTAAGAAGTTAACTCCATTTCCTCTGAGCTTTTATTATTTATTTACCACACTTTCATTTCTGCTCTGCCAAGAGTGAACTCTTCCATAGTGCAGCCATGATGGAACAGATAAAGATCTTGATTCACCATAAACATCTTCTTCCCCACTGGCACTAAACATATATCCGCAGTGGTTCATTAATAAGAGTGACAGGTGAGCTGCTACAGGAACAGCAGTGAACACAGACCAATGCAAGAGTGTCAGAATACAGGACAGACATGAATGCAAACAAGCTACCTTCAAACACAGAACAACATAGCAATCTTTCACTGTCACAAAACATTTTAAAAATTATGATTTTGCACTGCTAATCCTAATTCCCATCTCACTGTTGTTAGCTGAGTAACATCCTAACACAGAAGCGAATTTTTGAAATCATTTGCTGAAATGTGGCACAAATTAAAGTGTGCTATTACTGTTCAGTGATTTTCCTTTAATAAGAAGGAACGGTACACACAAACTGGTGATTAATAGAAGTAAAAATAAATGGGATAAGGACTTTCCAAACGAAAGTCACGGCATTTGGTCAATCCTCATTTGATTCAGTTAGATATTGCATGTGTAGACTAAGGAGCGTTCCCTCTATATTTCACAAGCATTAGTATGCTAGTACCTCTGAGGTGGAGTCCCTCCAGCTGCCAGGAAAACAATTCAGTACAATCAAAACAATAAAAAAAAATATTCAGTAACTATCAGTTTGATAACCAGCCATCAGAGAATGGACTAGTGAGAATGTCAGAGAGGCAGAGCTAGAAAATGCTTTAATTGCATTAATTATAATGTTGTCTTGACATATGTGCATGCAAGAGTACTTTATTATCATACTCCTAATAGATTTGACAATTTCAGGAAGGGGTATGAACGGTATCCAATTTCCAGACAGAAATATGCTCAACACAATCTGGAAAACTAGTCAGATTTAAAAGGATGTTTTCAACTCCCTAGTATAGAATTTCTTTTTGTTCTGCTCAACCTCAACTTTTCCAATACACGAAAAAAAATTATCTGCAGGGAAGGATTTTTTCCTCATTTAATAAAAATCTACAAATCCTTAGAAACCATAAACTTTTTCATTTTCTACTACATTAAATTTTACCCCCAAAAGAATCTTTATGAAAATATTTAACTTCCTGCATTATTTGTCTATGAGGTGGATTTAAAAATGATCCAGTAAAGGACAATTGCAACCTTCTGCCAACAACACAAAACTATTTTGCTTGGGGGGGCGGTGGTGGTGGTGGTGGTGATATAAAAAAATGCACAAAGAAAGAAAATCATCAACCTACATTTGGCATAGCAATTTTTTTTCAGTTACAGCAGTATCTGATTTTATCAGGAATATTAACTATATTTCACCAGAACACCATCCTAGTATTTCAGAACAATACGATACTAATTTTAAAGCCTTTTTTCATGGGCTTCTTGAAGCATTTTAGGAGGTATGTATAGCATAAGACAACATTCGCCTTTGGGCCAGATATGTTACCTCACCTACTCCCATCCATTCCCCCCATTTATTCCATTGTACTAAAAGTAATATTCTCTTATTGTTTGTTTACTCTTTGTCCTAAATCCTTTTGCATTACCTTGCAGGGAGCTGCGATTAACGGAGGACTGAGGGAAGCACTGCCCCTACGCAGAACTGCAGCGGCATGATCAGATCACAGGACTCTAGTGTCAGGGATTCCTGACTATAGCTGTCAGTAGATGTTCTTAAGTCACATGTCTATTGATCTCATACTGTTTTAAAAATCAGTGAAGTAGGGATTTTGGTGGTTCCCTAGTATTCGTAAAAAGTTCAGCTAGTAATACTTGCTCACCAGGCAGCCCAGTTCTCAGTTCGTAACTCTCATTGAATGCTTTTTCCATGATCTGCCTGCATAAATTACTGGAAAAAAATACGTGTTGTTTTCTTATGCTTCAATTCCACAATGTATTTAGACACATGGGTTTGAACAGCTATCAAAAGGTTACCTGCAAGATTGCCTAGAGGCCCTAATACCTCCCTCCTTTTAATAGCTTTGGAAAGTAACAGCTCCAATAGCTTAAGCTAGAGAGGGCCAGAAGGATATGAGAGAAGAATTCCTCTGTGGGACACAGAGAAAAAGGGTAAGTCATTCTCAAGAAATGAAAAAGGAACTATTACTTTCAAGCAGTTCAGTTCTACACGGACATAAAGTACTTGGCTCCACTACTGAGCTCTGTGCACTGCTCTACTTTCTGCATAAGGTAACCCTAATCACAGTCAGGGTAGAAAGTAGGTTTCAATGATAATATCGGCTATTCCTGCCAATCAGTCCTTCTCAATCTATATAGATTTCTTCTTTCACTGACAGCTTCTTTCAAAGAATATCCCTTTTCCCAGACTTTATGATGGCCCTGTTTCTAAGAAATTATTTGCATGCACAGGCTAACACATCTGTTTATTTTCAGACACATCTAGAGCATGCAACTCACAGATCCTGCACTTTTGAAGTAAGTCAGCGTGCTGCAGTACGTGGTATAAAGAAGGGTGGGATAAAAGGAAGGTAAAACATAAGTCTGTTTAGCACATATGAAAATGAGCTCAAGCTCTTTTAGTTCCAGCAGCTGCCTATAATGGAAAAAATGAAGATCGGCTGTTGCCAGAAAAGTGGGCAGTAAGAAATAACAGATGTAAAATTTCAGCAACATCGTTGGCTAGGTCAGTTGTACAGGCAGCTTCAGAGTCAGGGTCCCTGCTGGGCTCCAGTGCTCTCAGGGGCATGCTTGCTTTTTGAGCTGCTGAACTATTCCCCTTCCTGAGCTGAATTTACTCAGCAACCTCATCCATGAATGCGATTGACAGGAAATATTCACATCCTCATAAGCATGTGTGGGCTGTGTGTAAAAGCTCCTCCATTAAAGTTATTCACTACATTTTCAAAAATCATTTTAAGATTTCACTTCTCTCTTTGTCCATCCCGCTCACACCTCTTTATTTCATAGACACTTACAGATAGTGGGGAATAAAAGACAGGTCCTTCAACACAAGATCTTATTACATGAGGCTCACAAAGAAAGTAAGACTAAAGAAATCAATCTAATCTGGAGTATATATTTTTAAGAGAAAGGGCAGTGTTTAAAAAAATGCCCTTCAAAGAGTCAACTCCAATTACAAAAGTCATTTTCAAAGAAGAACGAAGTTTTTTGACAGAGTAAAGGGGAAATTATGAATTCAAGGTCTGCAGAATATACACATCAAGAGCAACTTCTGTCAGCTCAATTTGCAAGATTAACTGGATTTCAATTAAAATTAAATAAAATCAAAGTTATATTTAGGCATCAGAGATAAGCCTTGAAATTGTAATGTGGATCATGAAGATAATTGCTACTTCAGAAAAACCAATTATAAAGCTGTATTAAAAAAATACTTCCAGTGAAGAGTATGTAACACCAGCAACTAACATCAGCAGAACTGATGTAGCAGAAGCCATTCTTCTGCTACATTCAAAATCTGGCTGTAAAATGCAGCTCTTAATAAGGCTAGGTTTTCATGCTATGTCTCATCTGGTGTATTTATTACCTGTTGCTGAAAGAAACAGTACTACTCTCCCCATCTACTCCCAGCTGCTTATTCCCTCTTTGTCCCTTTTGTTACATCTACTTATTTCTCAGCCACAGGACAAGCCAGGCCAGCCTAGTTATCTGACGTAGTTTTCCTTCCCAGGCAGTTAGGTTTTTTTATTAAATTGGCTGCTTACCTTGAATTCACCTTGGGGCTGGGGGCTGATGCAAGAGACGGGAAGAACAGTCTGAAGCAGTACTGCCCCTTTTGGCATCAGCCTGCAGTTGCGCAAGACCAGATGCAACATTAAACCATGCTCTGAATAGTATTACTAGCTTTCTTCTTGCAGAATGAATATTCGAGTGTCTTCAGAATTCCACATCACACAGTGAGACCCCGAGACTTAATGTCACAGCATGAGAGAAACTCTGCAAGTAAAAACAGTAATACTATAGCAACTGAAGGACTCCACAGGCACCGAAGCACAGTGAGAAGAACCAAGGCACAGTATCTGGACAAAACGCCTTGCAATCTAAACAGACAAAAAGAGTAAGAAATGAATTAATTTTCCTTATATCACTTAGCAGGTTAATGACAGAGGTGAAAATTGAATGCAAGAGTCAGAGCAGGCAGCTCTATCTGCTATGCCATGCTCCTTCCTGTGGCTGCAATTGCTATTTATTCATTGCTTGCAGCATGGCATCTCCATGTCAAGAACCGCAGC
Organism: Cariama cristata; assembly: GCF_000690535.1. NCBI lineage: Eukaryota > Metazoa > Chordata > Aves > Cariamiformes > Cariamidae > Cariama > Cariama cristata. The sequence continues at coordinate 56,695 of NW_009595382.1, forward strand.
AGGTTCCAGAAATAACAAAATTTAAATTAGCCATTGTATTTGTTGCTCCATAAGCAAATTATCAGTTCAATGTGGTTTAGAGTATCTGAAAGTTCTCAGTGCTTCCCAAGGAAAGAACTCCAAACCTTAATATTTTTGTGACCTGGTAACTCGTTCTCTTTCCCCTTTGATGACAGACAAAAGGAAAGAAAGTGAAAAAATGTCGACTGTTATTTGTTTCCATTAAATGGCAGTGGTGTGCAATTTTCGATTAGTCCTTCAAAATCATCTTAAAGTTCTCCAAAGAAGGAGTAAACAAAGATAAATTATATGAAAAAGAAAAAAAAGGGCAACGCACAGACATAGAAAAGAGATTGCCCATAGAGGAAAAGCAGTACAAATATATAACATCCTATTTATTCTGGTTGTTAATAAAACAAGTAAAAGCAGCAACACTGGCTACAGCTCTAGTTTTGGCTTCCAGAGGTAAAAAAGCCATTCTGTCTTGGTGCTGTTATGTATATAGTACAAAACTGTACTGATATAAACAAAATCATATATCCCAAACCAAACATGAAACTTAAAAATCAACTCCCTGTGCCCATCTGTATTCTGCTGTGAACTATTAACACACAGGGATCTTTTAGTCATCTCAAAACTACTACCAATTTTTCTGTTTCAGGCTTAAGACATGGCAGGGCTTCATCAGAAACCTAGAACATAATTCCTGAAGTCACAGAGCACTGTCATGAGGCCGACAAAGTTCAGCACATAGATAAGATCACAGCTAAAACACCCTGAGCAAACCACAGCTTTCCTTTCTCTGCGGGTTATCATGATATAAGGAAAGACCTTCAGAAAGACACTCTGCTTGCTTTCCTTCACCTTGGTTTCTGCCAGTTGTTCACAAGGCAAGAAGAACAACCCTCATCCTCCAGTGCCAACTAGGAAAGCTAGTAAGTATTATTACCTGAAGAGGAACCAGACTAGCTGGTCAAAACATTTATTTTCATGTAACACAGAATAATGTTTGTCACATCAGTTGGCCCGTTCCAGAGTAGCTGGGATGCCGAAAGTCCATGGTCCAAGAACTGCACCTATGTATCAACCTGTGGCAAAAATACTGGCAAGTGGCTGGTAAAACTTCAGCTATTAAAAGAGGGGATCAAACCTCCAAATCTTCAGGGACCAGTCTCACAATCAACGATCAGAGTCCCCAGGCGAACATTGCCCAACCACATTAACACCTGCTGCCTTCCAGAGATGTCCAACCCAACACCTAGCACAGCATCTGACCTTTGCTGAGGCACCTCACTGGAGCGTGGATCACAGCCAGCTGTGATGTGCAGGTCCTGGAAGGAGCTTAGCACCCCTGCACTAAGCAGTCAATTCTTGATAAATATTTTAATTTTGCATATAGTAACTGCTTCGTTGCGTGACACAATTTCGGAGTCCCTTTTTCATGTTTATTAGAAAATGCATTATAAGCCTGTATCCTACTCAAACTGCAACAAAAGGAGCATACATGGCAGTCAGGGAGTATGTGAATGCTCTTAGAATTAAATTGAAGCCTTGGGAGAAAAAGAAGAGGAAAGAGTAAGCAAAATACCAAAGATTTCATTAAGAGCTTATCAGAAGGTAAATTTATCCTTTAAATTTTTACCTCAGTTGTTTGTTTCTTGCTTCCAGTTACAATTTTATTAATTATTTCATTGCAACTGAAATGAAGATTTTTATGGAATTAAGTGCTTACCTATTTTCAAATAGATAACTTATGCAATGCCTGTGAAGAAAACTCTGACAACTAGGCCTTCGCTGTGCTCATTAGCACATCTGGAGAGAAACTACATTATTTACATATTTGATTATAAAGGGAAAGTTATAATTTCAAATTTCTTTCAACATATTAGATCTGCACAGAGCTAATCTTATTAACTGTGCAATTTTACCATCACTACTATAGTTAACTCTCTACATCGGCTTCCAACCTACTGCTGCTGACAGTTGCTCAAGTCCTCATTTAAGTTAGCCTCACATTCTCAAGGCATGTGCTAGTGTTTTTGTTATGTTGCTAAGCATTACAGGGCTCCCCTCTTAACTGGTCTGAGGTACATTACTATAAAATAGGTCATATTATCTGTAATAATACCCAAGAAGCAATTTTAAATGAGTAAGTCTCTTTAATTCTTAACTAGCAGCTTCTTAAAGAGCATCAAACTTGAAAGAATGAATACCTATATTCATTGTTAGATAAAGCTATATAAACTGTCTCAGATGTGCCAATGCCAGACAGAGTACCATGCTGTACACAGTTCAGTTGTCAGCCCTAGCAACTGCTGTGAAATTTTGGTGTGGTACCTCACTGTAATCTCTAATATGAGGAAGGTCCTAGTTTAGAAAAAGCCAGTACTTCAGCTTTCTCCCTGTTCAACAAAACTCTTAAACACCTCCTTAGCTGGTAAACAAATAGCATTTTATCTTTATTTCAATATCTTCTGATTCTCTGGTGAACCAAGGCCTTGTATCAGACCATCCCACCAGAACAGTCACCATATTAACCATAAAATAACAAGTATCATCACTCTGTAAAGAAGGAAATTACTTTAGTCTGAAGTCATGCAATTAATGTCAGTAAAAAAACTAGAAGTTGCTTCACATTAATTATTAAGTTGTTTGTAAGACTACTTTTAAACACATTTCAGTCACCAACAATCAGCGGTCATATGCAATTTTTAGAGCTACTTTTAAAAACACCAAGTACATTTTCTTTAAATTTCCCTCAAACAATATGTATGCTTAACTTGACAAAAGGACAGTTCCAGGCGTACAGTATTATCAGATCCCACATGTGAAGAGCCACAGACCAGAACTGTTCATTGTACACTCACAAAGAAACTTTATAATAATTTCAGCTTTTTGTGGAATCACATAATACATGCAACGGAGTGGTACTTCTTGGGTTAACACATCTGTTTCAACATAGTGGCACACTTGCGTGTTGTGGAACACTTAACTTGCACACAGCATGAATAAACGTGTCACATCAGCACATAGGTAAATTAAGCCACACAGATGCATACACACGTAGCTATCTCAGCAAGGACAAGACTGGTTGACGAGGTTCAATGTAGTTTGAATTCCTTCTTGCACAGTTCTTCATGATCCTGAAATTTAACTTGGCTCCTACTAAGTCTATAGTTACAGGCAAGGGCAAAACATGGATTTTTCTATGGGAACCTGAATGTTGTTTTGGGTCTTTGTGGTATCCACCATGACCAAAAATATCCCAGATAACTGAACACATTCAAAATGGGCAAGGACCCATAACATTTATTCTAGAATACTAAATGAACTAACATAAATACCAGAAAACATACCACTTATTTTTGAGGACTCCTGAATGCCCTGGCATTCACAGAAACAGGAAAGAACAATTTCATTCTTACCAAGGAGGAGGAATAAGGTAGATGGAAAGTGCACAGGAACTATCAATCCATTCCACTTGTGCACTGATGACACACTAACACAGCAGTTTAGTCCTGAGAATTGTCAGGGGGTGGAGAATGGGGGCACATGGGCAGATAAAGAGTAGGCAAAAAGGAACTATCCAAAATCAACGGACAAATTCACTTAATACACATTTATTTGCTTTTCCTTGGAAAATAGAAGCAGAAATAGCAAGGAGATAGTAAATACAGAACTACATGAAGGTAGATGTTCTACACTGGTAAATTCCTTCAAAGTTTTAACTCAATAGTATTTCCAGAAATTAAGAGCTCTACAAACATAATTTTCAGAGGTCATGAAAGCAAAAAAGATGACAAAAACGAGGCAAGAGTTTCTCACTGTATTCCATTTGGTTCTTGGTCACCCAAGTCAATAGAACATGCAACCAAACTGATGGATGCTAAAAGCTTATATTTGCTGACACCAGCACTGAAATCAAACAAGACCGCATAAATACAAAATATTTCACATAAAATGGCTCCGCTATGGAAACCAGAGAAATAGAAATATTAAATTATTTCAAATAAATATTTCTTGGCAAGAAAACACAGCTGCTTTTTGAAAGCAGTATTATTGTTATTACTACTACTACTATTATTATTATTAAGTACAATTAACAGTGAGTTTATCTCTGCATTTGTAAGGCTCTCTTTGTCAGCCTACACCTACAACCAGCGAAGTGCAAATAATATATTTACAAACGCATTACTAAACAAAACTCGCTTTTAAAAGTATTTAAAATTTTTAAAGTTCTTCCTTAGATCCTTCCTGCATTCTTCTCTAGTCACAACAGGTACATAGTCAGCACATAGCATGCAAAGAATCAGCAATGAGCAGGGTGTAGGGGATGAACAAAATGATCATCCACCTCATGAGGTGGAGGATCCTCTCCCCTCTCCACATCGTGCAGGAGGAAGTCTAGGAGATGGGGAGGAATGGAGGCAGGTCCACGCTCAGAGCAGCAGGCGAATCCAATCCTGGCCTCCCTCCCCTCCCCATGTCCCCCTACAGAATAGATAGGAGGCTCTGGAAACCGAGAGCCAGGAAAACAAGCATCTACATGAAGGACCATGAAGGAGGGTGCAGAAGTAGAAGCAGACAATCAGATGTATTACAACCAGCTCCAAAAAGGAAAAAAGAAGGGTAACTGTGGTAGTGAGGGAACAGAGGGCCCGATATGCAGGCCAGTCCCAACCCACAGAGAAGCCAGAGGGTAGAGCTGATTCATAAGGGGAAAAGGATTATGGCCCAGGAGCTAGCAGGGCTGATTGAGAGATCTTTAAACTAGGTTTGAAGGGGGAAGGGGACAGGACCAGGCTCACTAGAGATTAACATAGGGGTGACATGCCTGTGTCAGGGGCAAAACCATTAGTCCAGCTGAAGTGCACCTACACCAATGCACGCAGTATGGGCAATAAACAGGAGGAGCTGGAAGCCGTTATACAGCAGGAAAGTTATGATGTAGTTGCCATTACAGAAATGTGGTGGGATGACTCTCATGACTGGAGTGCTGCCATGAGTGG
>NW_009595382.1:61848-63307 GCF_000690535.1 Cariama cristata
AAGGACATTACAGTGGGAGTCTGTTATAGACCACCCAACCAGGATGAACAGGCAGATGAGGCATTCTACAAGAGGTTGTCAGAAGTCTCATGGTCGCCGGCTCTTGTTCTCGTGGGCAACTTCAACTTGCCCGATATCTGCTGGAAATAAAATGCAGCAGAGAGGAAACAGTCTAGAAGGCTCCTAGAGTGTGTGGAAGACAACTTCCTAGAACAACTGGTAAACGTACCAACTAGAGGAGGTGCCCCACTAGACCTGTTGTTTGTGAATTGAGAGGGAATTGTGGGTGATGTGATGGTTGGCAGCCGCCTTGGGTATAGTGACCATGAAATGTTAGAGTTTTCAATATCGGATGAAGTAAGGAGGGCCATCAGCAGAACTTCCACCTTGGACTTCCAGCGGGTAGACTTCAGCCTGTTCAGGACACTGATTGTCAGAGTCCCTTGGGAGGCAGTCCTGAAGGACAAAGGAGTCCAGGAAGGCTCGATATGCTTTAAAAAGGAATTACTTAATGCTCAGGAACAGGCCATCCCCATGTGTAGAAAGACAAGCCATCGGGGAAAAAGGCTGGCCTGGTTGGGTAGAGAACTTAGGCTGGAGTTCAGGGATAAAAAGAGAACATATCGCATCTAGAAGAGAGGTGAGGTAACCTGGGAGGAATACAGGGATATTGTGAGGTTGCGCAGAGAAGATTAGAAGGGCCAAGGCTCAATTAGAACTTGATTTGGCCACTGCAGTTAAAGATAATAAAAAAAGTTTCTATAAATACATTGGCAGCAAAAGGAGGGTCAAGCTGCGTCTCCATCATTTGCTGAATGTAGAAGGTAGTGAGTGACAGGGGATGAGGAAAAAGCAGAAGTGCTCAATGCCTTCTTTGCCTCAGTTTTCAATACCAAGACCAGTTGTCCTCAGGACACCCAATCCCCAGAGCCAGATGTTAAGGACGGGGAGCTGAGTGAGGCCCCCATAACCCAGGAGGAGATGGTTAGCAATCTGCTGTGCCAATTAGACTCCCATAAGTCTATGGGGCCCAATGAGATTCATCCCAGAGCAATGAGGGAATTGGAAAAGAACTTGCCAAGCCTCTTGCAATCATCTACCAGCAGTACTGGTTGACTGGAGAAGTCCAGCAGACTAGAAGCTATTGAATGTAACGCCCATCTACAAGAAGGGTTGGAAAGATGATTCGAGGAACTACAGGCCTGTCAGCCTAACCTCGGTTCCGGGCAAGGTCATGAACAGACCATCTTGAGTGCCACTACACAGCACAGGCATGAAAATTAGGGGATCAGGGCCAGTCAACATGGATTTCTGAAAGGAAGACCATGCCTGACCAATCCGGTTTCCTTTTACAACAAGGTGACCTGCTTTGTAGACGATGGAAAGGCTGTGGACATTGTCTACCTAGACTTTAGTAAGGCCTTTGACATGGTCTCCCACAGCATCCTCTTAAATAAAA
>NW_009595382.1:63324-63737 GCF_000690535.1 Cariama cristata
ATGCAAGTGGACGTTTCGATGGGTAAAAAACTTGTTGGATGGGCGGGCCCAGAGAGTTGTGGTCAACAGACCAAAATCCAGCTGGTGGTCGGTCACAAGTGGTGTTCCCCAGGGCTCAGTTTTGGGGCTGGTGCTGTTCAACATCTTCATAGATGATCTGGACGAGGGGATTGAGGGCACCCTCAGTAAATTTGCAGAAGACACTAAGTAGGGTGGGAGTGCCCATCTGCTTGAGGGTAGGGAGGCTCTGCAGAGGGACCTGGACAGGCTGGATTGATGGGCTGAGACCAACGGCATGAGGTTCAACAAGAACAAATGTCAAGTCCTACACTTCGGCCACAAAACCCCCATGCAGCATTACAGGCTTCGGGAAGAGTGGTTAGAAACTGGTCAAGTGGAAAAAGACCTGGGGG
>NW_009595383.1:0-6131 GCF_000690535.1 Cariama cristata
TTTTCTGATTCTCCTCCCCATCCCACCGGCGCTGGGAGAGAGGAGTGACTGAGCAGCAGCGTGGTACTTAGTTGCTGGCTGGGGTTAAACCACAACCCCTGGTTTTAAATATTCTTTGCTCTCCTGAAACCTGATAAAAGCTTATGCTTTGGATCAGGCACCAAAACGAATAGCAGTGAGGAGTTTCTTTAATTCTCTTTCCTTGGATTTTAAGGAAAGGATCTACCTGGATATTCATAAACCTGCTTTCAAGGCATGTCTGTACTGCCTTGTTGCAGTCACATCTGAGTATTTTGTCCATTCACATGGTATATTCTTTCAAAGAGAGAGACATTTCTCTACTCCTCTCTTTCCCTTCCTATTTTCAGTTTGCCTGTATTTAATGAGACAGAACAAGGAGGTGGACAGTAAGGTGCTATGACATTATGTCACGTTTCTCTGAGCAGTGCTGGAGGCCCTACAGATGAAACTTCATTCTGGGTTTTGTGCATTTGTTGGAAAAACCAAGGGGTACCCATATGATAAACAGTTTAGATTTATACCAAATTTACGTGTCAGCTTTCAGCCCATGGGTAGAGGGAACAGTACATGGCAGTCAGTGGAAATTATTAGATGGTCACTGGGGGATAAGAAATCTCATTGCTTCCATAAACATACTGTGAATATCCTTTTGCCTCAATTCTCTTTTACGTCTCCTCCAAATATGTAATTTTTCCCCAATGTCCTCTATATCCCTTTTCTGCCTCTTCTCAAGCTCCTTTCTACTTCTTCCTCTTTTTCTGTTCCCTTTCCTCCCTGGCCGAAAATTTTAGTCTCACTCTCTATGCCTTTGAAGTCAGCCACTCACAGCTCTCAACTCCTTAGACTAGCTCAGTGTCACTGACTTTGTAAAAGCGCCCAGAAATAGAAGACTGAGAATCGTAGGAGGTCATCATTAAATAGACTATTTCAAACCTTTGCCTGACTCTAGTAACATAAGGCACCTTTGAAGTCTCGTAAATAACTCATCTCACCCCTTCTCTTTATAGAATGAACATACACGACAAATATCCAGCTACTTTTAGGTCTTTAGAAACCCGCTCCCGCCTGTCCCCTCCCTGTTTTTTTGGTGAAGTAGCAGTTTCCCAGGCAAAATCTTCAAAACGAGAATCAGCATCTCAGTGCACCAAGTGGAGTGCCGATACATCCCCGCCGAGGAGCTCTGCTCTGCCCCTGGGAACCCGCACACTTCTCGGGTCCATGGGGCCAGAATTATTGCCTGACATTGAGCATTTATGATTTTCCATCAGGATCAAAAAATTCAGTTTTGGCTGGAAATTAAAAAAAGCATAAAGCATTGGCATTGTTAGAAATGAGAATCAGGGAAAAATCTGTGACTTTAATAATGAGAAAGACTTGCCTGTAGTTCTGAGGAGTGATGTGAGATGGTTTGTTCTCTTCTGATGTCTTCCCCCTCCACCTCTGTCTCAGGCAAACCCCTGAATGCAGCAATACTTATATTCCTGGGGGAACCTGCCATTAACAATTACTCTCACCTCTGGCAAAGGATCCAGCATTCACATAGCTTGACCACCTCTGCAGTGAGAAATACTGCACTGTAAGTATACTGTTTAAATGCTGAATTAGATTTAAATTGTCAATGTAACTAAAAAAGTGCAGTTATTTCAGTGAAAATTTGGGTGGTATTACAGTTAATAAGCAAAGGGATATTTTTCATTTCTATGTTACGGAAGAAGCACACACAGTTTTAGTGATATTTACCTTTTATGTTAAGGCTGGAGGCTGGCCCACGGAACATGTTGACGGCTGCAGTGACCACTAGTACCTTCAAAATACCGGTACAGTGAACTGGTACAGCCTAGCCCAGCCCAGCCCAAGTCAGCGGTTGAAAACAAATGTTTAAAACATACCTGGTGTGACACAATTTGTTTGCTTATTTAAATAGCACTGTAATGCAGTATAAACTATGAAGGAAATTGTCTCATTCACAAATAAAACTATTGCTAAAAACCGTGACTTTCCTCCTGTCAAAGTAGATGCATAAAAATTTCTGAGCAAGAAACTTCTTACTTTTTTCTGTAGAAACTTGATTCTTGCCGCAGTTGTAAGTGACATGCTTACAAGCATTGAATGTTCATTACAGAGCATAACATGATTAAAAGTAGAGCTTCTGGTTTATTAAAAGAAAAGAAAACCTAAGTTTCCAAAAATGAATAAATATTTAATTCACCAATTTCAAACTGAAATTTGAGCTGAACAATGTGTAATTATTTTGAAAAGAAACAGTACCTATGCAGATTTAGATTCAGAGAAGCCCCATGGCTGCATATGCTGCATGAGAACACTTTTTTATCATTAGGTCTTTGTATATCTCCATGCCGTCCACACACACATTTTGAAAGCACGCCATATGTTTTCCAAGTTGTTTTTAAGACTTCTCAGTGAGATATAATTCTAAATGAAAACACTAAAAAATAGTTATTAGTTTCATGAGTTTTTTACACTCTAATTTTCATATTAACTTTTCAGTCCAAAATTGGTTTATTATTTGCTGTATATAATCATATTCAGTGTTTGACTTCAGAAGAACTTTGTACAACATTCTTTGCAATTTATATAAAGTCCTGCTAATTCCTATCTACATAAAGATAGAACCATCAAAACTGATTTCTGCCTTGCACCAAGGTAAGATATAAATCACACTGAAATCAGTGGTGAGGGATAGGAATGTGATTATAATGAAACTAAAGTGTTTTGCTACATGTGGGGAATGTGAGAAATTTCTGTGATGTTTTTAAAAGAAAAGCAGATTACTTGATACAGCTGGTCTGTTTGTATTAATGGCACTCCAGAGATTTATGTCCTAGTAAGGAACTAGGACATTTAATGTAGGTTACTAGAGATTTCTGGATTGATTTCTAAGACAAATTAACTGTCAAAAGTTGTTTATATTTGTTGTCTCAGATTATTTGGAAAGAGTACACCGAGAAAAAATAAAAAATCAGACAAATACTGACTTTTCGGTTTGCAGAGCATTTGGAATCTGCGTTTGAAAGAGAGATGTGCAGAGCCAATTAGCTGTGATGAGAGACCGGCCAGGGGGGACGGGGGAGCAAGAGCGGGACCGGAGTGCCAGAGGTACCTGTACCTAAAACCTGCTGCTTCTGGCTGGCTGGATTTAGATGCCATCACATCATGTCTCACATTAAAAAAGGATGTTTTGCAAACATGAAAACAAATGTTGGCGGCTGAAAGGGTAACTCCAGTTGGAATCCCACTTCCTTTAGGTGGGGGATTCCCTTTATAAAATATGTGCTTCATTCAAGGCTTCAAGAATTTCACCACAGGTCCCCTCTGCCTCCCGTTCATCTTCTCATGTGAAAAGAAACTGGTTTCCAGTGCTCATCACCTTACTTCCACACAGTCTCTTCTACCACCTCATCTGAAGGCATCTTCTAGCTTCTTAATACTTATCGTGGATCACAAGTGGGCAACACAGCTAAGAAAGGGGCAACAGGTCACACAGCAACAGTTTGGTGTTTGATCACTACCCCACAGTGAGCTCTGTACTTTGCAGAGACCTCTCTCTCTCTAGTTGATCTGGTTCATCCCTTCATACTGATTTGCGAGTCTATAACATGTACTCACAAAAGACTGGACTGCCTTGGGGAATAAATCCCTCTGAACATCCTTTATTCTGTTCTCCATTTTGCAGATACCTTCCAGTTTAACATGCATTTCACAACATTTTCGGGTCTGTTACAGTGCCTTGCAAGTCACACAGAAGACTTAATAATCCTCGGTCACATATAGCTCCTCAGGCCCAGAGCTGCTAGTGTGCCGCTTGCCTTCACACAGATGCTGCACACACCATTTGAGTGCCTGCCTCACTCCACCTCTCTCCTTTCTCTCACATTTCTGTTGCAAGAGGCTGCTAAGATTACCCAGCCCTAGAACTAAAGTGCATGTGTTTTCCAAAAACTATACAAAAGTTGGATGTGAGCTTAACTCAGATGTTTGTGAAGGCATGCAGAATATATTTGGGACTGCTCCAAGGAATAATTTAATTCTATGAAGTTACTCCTGATCATGATCAATCACATTCAAACTGATCCATTGTGTTTTGGGTCAGCTTTTCTTGTCTGTGATACTTTCTGCTTCTCTGAGTCATTTTCAGTTGTAAAATTCTCACCCACTTTCACGCGTGGGGATACAACTTACTGTAACAGATATTGTCCATTAGTTTAGCTATGTGAATCTTAAGTTAAAATACCAGTCCTGACTTACCAGAATCTTTACTTTGTATGCTACTCAGCTGCAACAGAAGGTAGGTTATTTATTTCAGATTCTCATGGAAACAGCTGCAGCCATTTCAGTGGAAATCTCTGTTGAATAAGACCTGAAGCTGGATCATTTCTTTATTACTCAAGTTAGACTACTTGTTCTGCACTATTGTTCATCAGATCAAAAGACCTGTCTGTTCTGTTTTGAAGGCAGAGTGAACAATACTGAATTTTACAGTCAACCTGCGTGTTGCTTTTTAAAACATACAAGTTAAAAGGAAATAGTTTCATAATAAAAAAAAATTTAGTCACCTTCATCAAAGCCTTCATAATACTATGAAAGTAGAAGTAGTTTAGAAGTCTTAAAATGAGGGTTCAATTAAAATAACCTAATGCTACCTGTCTGCACCCTTTCCCTTGTGTTAGGTTGCAAAATCATTTTCACTAAGCACATTTGGCAAATTAAAGTTCTTCCAGAAGGTGATAAGGGGCAGAGTTCTGCTAATAATTTTAATACAGCATAAACCTTCATGTAACTAGCTGAAGAATTTGCAGAATATAAAAATGTACAGAGCATTAAAAAGAAAGCAGCTATGAAATACAGACACTATCTATGCATGCAGCCCTTAAATTTTGCACAATGGTTTTCAGACAATTCAAATTCCCCTTTTAGATTATTCCTAAACAGAGCATTTGAACCATGCACAGTTCTTGTTCAACACCAGTTCATTCCATTTCAAAATAAGAAATGTTATTTCAAGTCTCTTCACAGCTCCCAAGCAGACTACTACGATGCTGATGACATGCCAAATTTGATAGGATTGAACCTACTCATAAACTAATTTCATTGGCTGGCAAAGGTAAGTTGAAGACATAAATATGCTTCTTTTTTAATCACCACAAATATTGCTTAATTGTAGATGCAAATCTTAAAAACATAACCTACATCCAGCTGACAGAATATTCACAGCTTAACTATCTCATTAAACAGAAAGATTTACTTCACTGGAAGGAGGAAAGATCCTTGGATTGTAAACTCCCAGAGAATTTTCAAAGTGTGATTTAAGTTCCTCCACTTATGCTTTTGTCCTCTATTACTTTCTGAAGAACAGAGCAAGCCTCCTACTGCGGGAGCCAACTCGTGTATCTCCTCAGGTACATCTACGTTAGCATTTCAGTTCACATCAGAACTACACTGTTAATGTGAAGCTCTGAATCACCTGCCCTCTTGCTGCATAGTTTACATAGCAGCGTCATCTCCAAACACAACAGCTGGATTCATTTTGGATGAAATGAAATCATAATACTTCTCCAAAAAAGTCACCTACTGTGCCCCAGCTGCTGATGGGAATTCACTCCATAGGACCAGGTAGCGATAAACTGAAATACAGCCCCTGAAATGCATTGAGAGTAGATGAAGTCATACCAATGTTGGCATAGTGACTACTGCACTCTGGCCCTTGACAGGTGCTTGTACCAAAGCTTCGGAGGGCGCATGAGGAATTTCACACTGGACCCCAGGAACAATCCACCCAAAGTCTCTGGTAGATATGGATCTGCCTGTGACTGCGACATTCCTGACTGACGATGATGACTTCTACCTCCAAGCACTGCATCTGTTGATGCACAGGGCAGGGAGAGGAGAGGATGCTAGTGCACGTGTTTTTCCAGCATTAGCATACCCCACAATTTAGGATGAAATAGCTAAAATTTTTGCACGGAAAAAGAAGGAAGAATATTTGTTCCAAGTTTTACCAACTCTCTAATTCAAGAAAAGTGCCCGTAAGAGCTCATGGTTACAGAGGACAAGAAATGAATGAGTTGTATGTTTCCTGTCTGAATGCATTG
>NW_009595384.1:0-1193 GCF_000690535.1 Cariama cristata
AATGAGGAGCTTAGAAAAAGTGTTTAGAACTCTGACTACACCCTCAGTAAACACAAAAATATTCAGACTCCTCCATGAGTAAATGTCAGCCCCAGGCACATCCAATTGTATGGGTATTTCCTACAGATATACCACCAAAAGCATCCATCAGCTCCCGTGGCAGCTTCAGTAATCCAAAGAGCTGCATGGTTAGGAGCCCACAAGTAGCGAATTCCTGTACTTCACACTGTTCCCTGGCAATTGTCAACTGAAAGGCTTTTAGCTGAGTTGATTTCAGAGCAAACGTTTCCCTTTGTCCCCCCCAAACACGTTCCTTCTTGTATCTGAAGGGCCGGAGATACTGCCAAGCAGAAGGCCGTAGTCACAGGAGCAGGAGGAGAGGAGCCAGCCTCAGGCATCCCCCTGAACGCCACGTCAGTGGGACACCCTGCCCGCCTGCCAGGTGAAGCACTTGATTCCTTGCCTTACAGAATCAAGACTTAAACTTTGAAGGATGCAAATTTGTTGCCCAGCTATAAAAAGGAACAGTTTTTGCTACAGCGTGTGGAGCCCCAAGCTTCCTGAAACTGGTAAAGGAGCACCTCTGGTACTAGCAAACAGAAATGCTGAGTCGTCTCTGGTTTGCTGCATTTTTCTAAGATGTAGAATGGAAAGAAAATACTTTCCCTACTGCAGAAGTAGAGGGTTTCTAAATTATAAAGGGATAAGCTGCCTGTATTGATGATTGTGCATATAGTAAATTACTTTGAATACAACAAAAGCTTATGTAATATGAGCCTCAAACGCTTTAAGACATGCTCTGACCTCACCAAATCATCATCTGGTGGTAACAACAGCACTTTGTTGTCTTACAGGAGCTAAACTCCTTTCCTCAACTAAGAAGCTATTCCACTGACTTTCAGCTCCTACGTCAAGAAACACTTTGTATGCATTTGCTTCTCTGTAATGTGAGTTGTATTTTCTTGGCTATGGAAAGTAACGGAGAAGCAAAGAGAGTAGGGTCTTTTCAACACCTTTTTCACATGTTCACATGCTGCCTTTAATCACATTTGCAGGAAGATGTCAGCCTTTCAAGTACAGCTCTAAGGATGTCAGTGGTGCCGTGAGATCAGGTCTCTGTCCCGCCAAAGGCCATGTGCTTGTCACAGTACTTAATCAGGAAATTATTTTTACTATGGAAACTACTTTCTTTG
>NW_009595385.1:0-11091 GCF_000690535.1 Cariama cristata
CCTTGGGGGCCGGAGCAGGGCGTGCTCCTGCTTCTCCCCGGCCTGCGGGGGCCTTCTGTGCTCCTGAGGTAAAGTATGGCGCCGGAGAGAAAAGAAGCCTGCCACAAACAGGGGAGTGGCCTCGCCTCTGGAGGTTGTTCACGCCTGTCTGCGGTGAAACTCCTGTCAGGGCTGGGCGATGGTGGCGCCGGCTGCACCCCTCCTGGCGTGGGCAGCCCACGGGTGCGTGGGGCCTGCTGCTGCATCTCGTAGTCGTGGCCGTGCCTTTGCCTCTTACTGACGGGACGTCTCATGTCACTTTGTAGTTTGACGGATGATCTCTCCCATGAGAAAATGCAATCTGCCTAATTGCTGTATCTTAGCAATTAATGATTCTGAATTGAAAAGCTACTAAAAGCTTACTGTGCATTAAATCAAAGTAAACGATTAGGAGCTTGAAGTTAGCCTTGCTTTGGTAATAACGTGCTATGAAACACATGGTGCATCTCAGTGGGTCAGAATTTTTAAAGCAGCTTTGCTCTGGTACTTAAGTTGAAACACCTACTTTAGGTTTAGTAATGGCTATGAATTATTTAACAGATGTTACGGTAGTGGTGGGAGGCCCTTATCAGGAGATGGTTTAGTAACAACTTAATTATTACCATAAATAATTTACAGATGAATTCTTTTTCCACTGTGGAAGCATACATGTAGTTCTGTGAAGGCAGTAGAAGCACACTCTTGCTTCTGAAATTAGACAGCAGTTTGAAGGTTTGGGACCAGATGATGAGCAATATCTGCAGGAGATAATGTAACTTGATATATGTTTATGTTACAAAAATACTTAGAAAGGGACTCTGTTAGGTACAGAGACAGTTTAGTAGCAGCTGCTGACAGATCCAAGATTATTTTTTAGAGCATTTCACCTCTCATCTGAATAGAATTATGTATGATATTTGCTTCTTACCTCAAACTCTGCTAGTAGTTGTCACCATTTTCAAATAAAAGACATCCAAAAATTAAAAGCCTGAAAATTCAGGCATTGACTAGTAAGAGTCTCAGTTTTCCTATCTCCAAAGTGATGAAAAACTACCCTAGCTTTTGAACAGGAGTGCAGTGCTAAACAACTTGGTGACCATACACCACTGATTCATAGGATTACTGAGACAGGAAAACTGCCTCTGTATTGAGGACGAAATATCCCATAATTCTTCCTGGTGAAAATTCTAAATGTAATCAATGAAGAACTAGTGACTGTCAGTTTATCTAGATGCAATGCTGTCATTCATACTGTTATTCTTACAATGTTAACATGAGTGAAAAGTTGAACTCTTGTATTTATGAAAAACACAAAGAACAATAAAGGAAAAGTTTCCTAAGCACTTAACTAGGATACTCATCACAAGTTTAATTAATTGTTTTCAAAATGACATTAAACACTCTAATTTCTGTCTCTTCTTCAGCAGCTTGCTTGGTCTCCGAAGTTTGATCTGTGTGCAGCATGTCACTGGAGAGAGCTTAGTGATTTTTACCAATATTTGGGTGTGCACAGACAATTGCAAGAGACCAGTTTAGAGTTGCTACATCCCCTCGGTAGAGTTCAAGTAGTTATAGAGCAGAGTAAAATTGTCTTCAATGGTGTTTAGAGGGTATTCTTTCCATGACAACAAACCCATTTTACTGTGCACTGCACTGAACTATGAGTAGGGGTCTGGTTGCTCCATCTTCACTGAGGAGGCCCTTTTAATTGCTCAGTCATGATTGTTTCAATTGTTGAGTTACACTCTTGTCTGCTAGCTCTTGAGTTCTCATGAATTCAACTGTGGTGTTTTACCAGCTTACTGACTCTAGCAGTCCATCTTGCATTTTTTTTACTGAAGCTACTGATTCCCTATTTGCCTTTTATAGAGATGAGTGTACATGTGCCAGATCATTAGCTGTCACAGTTTGTGATCCGTCGTAGTAGTTTAAGTTAAATTTATGCTAGCAGGTTGGACTGTAAACAGGAATATTTCTGACACAGCAATTTTTTTACTAGAGCAATCACTTGCAGCACAGTGACTAGGAGGACATCTGGGCATAACAACTCTTAAAACCAATATGACTGATCATGAAAAGTTCTTTAAGCCCCAAGTGACAGTCGATGTCTTTTATAAAACAATTTCAAAGGGCTGAAATGACTTATGATCCTGTAAATTGCTACAGAATAGGCTGTGGACTTGTAAATATAGAAAGGCTTTGAAGTTACCAAATCACAGAATTTGTAAACCTGCTTGTCACAGTTCTTGTAGGTAGAAGGATGTAAAAAACTGAGAAAACTAATTCTATTGTACTAGAAACGTGTTTGGATGCAGGAGGGGTTTATTCTTTACTTATATTTAAAACCAGTGTCTATGAGTTTAAAATATCAGAGGCCTCTAAATTATTCTAAATCAGAAGCTCTACTGGTTTTGTACATTGAAGCACCTGGACAGGAGTCATACGCTGTGACATGAAGGCACGCATCAACTGATTCTTTTTGAAAAAGGAGGCTTATTAGGAAATTGCAGTAGGACTCCTATTTTATGTCATTACAATGACTTATATCTACATCTTGTTTACGCCATCGATGGACTGTAATATAGCGTATAGCAGATGTTACTCTAGAAACTTTGGAAAGAAATACGTGCTTCAGATGGTAGCATATGCACAGTGGCTTAATTCTTAAAGTTTTATTCTTACTAAATTCTAAATACACTCTTGATTTTGTAAGGTGTTCAAAACTAGTATTTCCTAAAACATTACTCTTCCTACATCCTGTGTAGTTTAAGTACTAAACAGGAATAACCATTTGTGTGAAAATTATCTAAAATACGTTATATATCTAGTCGGACCATTTCCTTTGCTGTATAATTTGGAATCTAATGCTGGATTTAACAAGGCTGTTCTTTGACTAAAGAAGGAAGGCACGTGCTTATAGTTCTTTACATAGGAAATTGTGATAATGCTGGGGTTTAAAACTAATGTAGAACAACTTAGTGTCCACTGCTTTGCCTTTAGAGTGATGGAGGCATTCCAAGTTCTCATTGTTTCCTCATACACTGTGCAGTGGATTCAGGAAACAAGTGCATATGCATTCTGTGTTCCTGTCCATAATATTTGATGCTGTTAGAAGTTACATGTCTTTAGACCATATGTTAAAGGTCACTTTTGTCATCTGCCTGAGGTCTCTTTCTCTTTTTTTTCACACCCTCTTTTTTTTTTTTTTTTTAAATGGGGGCAGTGAGATAGAGACGTACAAATATGCATATGACTTGGGAATTCTGTGTCTCAAACAGAGTACCTGTAGATCCTCTTGATTTTCAACAAGAGTTTTGTCTATATTTAGAATTTGGGGGATCACTTACAGGTTGTTTGGTTGGAGAACAACTTACTTGGCTTTGGGAAATGCTTGTACTTCAGGATCTTGAAAAGAGCTTTAGTGTAACAAAAATGGCAAAAGTAGGTGTAAAAGTGTGTAGTTCATTAGAGATTATTAACAATCAGCTTTGTATTAGGAAGTGAAAGTTTATTTTTAGCTTGTAGAAGATACATAGTTCCTTTAAATAAAACTTCAGATTCACTGTGTGTTTCTCTTTATTGCTTTAGGAGTTAAATACTGTGATTCCTTGGCAAAGAGAATAGACCATGGCAATTGTTATTTTGATTTAAATGCATATAAAGTGTGATTTGGAAATGGGTTTGATAGTGGTGCTGTGTAGTCTAGTGTTTGTTTAACCTTGAGATTTTTTAAAAGATTTAATTTTTTAAACACTTATTTTAGATATAAAGCCTCTTTTGGATTAGCAGCAAGTAAAAATTTCAAGAACATGACATGGTGCAGGATCAAGACCTTGGTCATACAGGCATAGATAGCCTTGCAAATCTCAGAATAAAATACATGAACTTTACAGGAGACTGCCATCCTGGGTGTATGTTAAAAAAACTGATGGTTCTATCATCTGTTAAAAGAAAAGATTAACATGAACAGGATAGTTTTGTATGATAATTAATTGAATTGAGAGAGAGTTGACTGAAGTTAAAGATCAAATTAATACAAAGGAAGTGTGATAAGGTAGTAAGGAAATTTTAATTTTTTAATATACTCTACAAGTACTAGCTTACTTTGAAAATGACAGCTGCTTGAATTACACTTAATGTCAAACCTCTCCAATGTCCTCATATAAAAATGAGGTCTCTGAGATTGAGCATAACTGTTGTCCTGTAGAAGTCTTGTATGCTTTTGTGATGTTAATACATAATTTTTTGTTATGTTTGTTTTGCCCTCTTGAAGCTTAACCTTGGAGACGATATTGTGAAAGTTGTAATCGATTGGAGCAAGCTTCAAAGCACATCAGCACTTCAGCCAGCGTTGCTTTTTAGTGCACTTCAGAAGCATATTTTATGTTTGCAGGTAAATATTTCATTGGACACATTCAACTTGACAAAAGTGATCATCAACTAAATGTTGTTATGTTATCTAAAGTGTAAAATTTCAGTCATTTTGATTTTGCATTGCTATGTCCAACAAAAAAGAATGCAACAGTATTATACGCTTGGGATTCCACTGTGCTTCATAGGGACTCACACATGGATTTTTCAGATTAGTGGTGGGAATAACCACTGTAGGTGAGCAGGTTGAATAAATGCAGCCTCATTGATTTCTAGACTTGCATTGTAAATGTGATACATTTCCATCTATGGTGGGTTATAATTAAGCAATAAGACACGGCAGGTGTGTGTCATGCTATGATAATGATTCCATGCGTTGGGTGAGTTTTGAGGCTCATGGAGTGCTTTCAGTGGTTCAAGAAGTGGCATTATCCCAGCATGACACATCCTGGAGTGTCTTACTGCAATTAAATATATTTTCAGCGTAGGTTTTTTTTTTTTAAAGAGTAATTTCTTTGACATTAATGTCTCATCTTGCCAAGTAGCCAGTCACCATTACTGTCATTTCTTTTTAACTATTTGAAACTTTCCAGCCTTGCCAAAAGTACATGTAATTTAGTTGCGTGGCAGGGAGGGTGAGCAGTTTGTCAGCTGATAACTGAACAGTGTTTTGACTTTGATAGTTCATCTGTAAAAGGTGGGGATTTGAAAACCCAATTTTTTGCTTCAGCTCGTCAGTGAATTATTTCAAGTGTGTAGTACTGAGAGGGTGAAAAAGGAAGTTCCTGTATTTGCTTGTTTGTAGGTAAAAGAAAGACCCGTTATGTTTTCCAGGCATCCACCAAATCTTTAGTGTGATAAACAAAAAGAGAAAATATGTAAGATAAAAGCAAGTGAAAATTACATCCAACTATAAGAACACTGCAAGTAGGAATTTGATTCCATTTCAGGAAATGACTGGTAAAAATCATGTTGTCTTTAAAAAAAATTTCTAGAGGGAAAATAAGCAGTGAAATTCAGACTAGATGAGACTGGTAAAAATTAAAAAAAGGGGTGTGACTTAGATATGTACTGAGGTTTTGGTATTACATCTTGTGTAAGAGTATTGCAGTAGAATAAGCATTTATTTTTGCTGTGACAAATGTCAGTGCATTCTCTCATTTAATTTCATTACTTAAGTTGATAATCAACCATGTCAAGAAGAGCATGTGTTCAGGATAACACCTATATATTTCACGTCTGTGTTCTGTCATTCACTTGGGCAACTGCAGTTTCAAGTGGAGAATGTAGTGCTGTGGTGATAAAGTAAAGGCTTTACAGTGTGAAAGTATTGGCTTTCGTGTTAAGGAGGAAAAATACTAAGCCTTACTGTTCTGAGTCGGCATTTGAATGACATGTTAATTAAGTGGCGTTGGTGCCAACGATTGAAGCTTTGATTTAGCTAGTAACAGATGAGTAGTAGGCAGATTTTTGCAGAAATTTGGGAGTTTTCCTATACAAACCTCTAAAAGGCACAGGCCAAAAAGGCCAGAATCATGGTGTGCACAGTATTTGGAACTATAGCTTTTTTTCTTTTTTAAAATTTTATCGCTGTGTTACATCAGAGGCAGATGTTGTAATTCCTAAAATTATTTCGGTTGGTCTGTTTTAGAAATTGTAATAGTACTTGGCTTTTTTTGCTTTTTGTTTTGGGGATTTTTTGGCTTTTAGGTTTTGTTTTTTAACCCCAACATAATGTTTCTTTGTTCAGCCTCTTTTAGAAAAGCTCCAGTCATTGATTAAAGAGGAAAATACAGACCGTGTTGAACCTGCAGGTAAAACAGAAGGCCAAACTTGTGAAACAAGTTTAGACGTTTATGATGGTAACTGTCAGACTGAAGAAAAGTATGCAAGTTATGAGTTGGGAGATCTGAAGGATGCTCATATTAATTTTGATCCAGAGGTGGTCCAAATAAAGGCTGGAAAAGCAGAAGTAAGTGATTTACCTAAATTAAAAAAAAAAAAAAAAGAAAAATACCTTTCTGAATTTTAAAGAATGAAATAGATATATGCCATCATGTTTATTACCTGCAGATTGACAGGCGGATATCAGCCTTCATCGAGAGGAAACAAGCTGAGATCAATGAAAATAATGTCAGGGAATTTTGCAATGTTATTGATTGTAATCAAGGTAACTGGCTAGCCAGACTTTAATCTTCATAGCAATTTAAGTTGCTTTCTTATTTTTTTTTTATTTTTCAAAAGCACTATTCTATATTTAAAACAGAACTTTATTTTAAGAGTAACTTTGTTTTAAAGTTAAGAACTTGCATGTGCACTGCAGATGTTGTCAAACAGACAAAAAAAGAGAGTAGTCACTGGATGGCAATGTTTAATGCATCCCATACAGAAAGATTATAGCTATTACTTTGTTCATTTTAAGAACTGCGATCTTAAATCAGATGATTTTGTAGCTATTGTTCCCAATGTTTTACCTAGGTGGTCCTCCCAGAGTCAAAAGAATTGCATTTCAGAAATGTCTTGTGAATTGCATATTCAAATTGAAGTTAATTTAATGCTAGTTAAATTACAAAGAAATATTTTTTGCAATCAATTTGAGTGACTGGCTACTTATAATAACTTTTTCCTTTCAACATTACTCACGCTATTGGTGTTTTTAATGCACCAACTGGCACAATTGACTGTATCTATAACCAAACAATCTTAAATCCATCTGGGAAGCTGGGTCCCATTAGCACGATCCATAACTATGTAACCAAATGCATCTTGAAAATGAAGACATTTTTATATACATAAGTAGTACGGAGACATTTTCTAAGTACCTGTGAACTGCATCGTCTCTGCAATGTACTGGTGCTTTTAGAGATGAAAGCTTATTGTTCCATAAGCTTTATAGGAAGAGAGTTTAACTCCTTGAATATTAGTTGGAATAAAAATGACATCTGAAGTCTAGTAGAATGTGCTAGATAGTAAGATACTGCTTCCTAAAATTGTTAATTACGTACAGAAGAAATGATGATAAGACCTTCCTTTGTATGTTTAGGCATAATAAAATATGTGTACAGCTTTGGCGTATATGAACAGAGATTAAATATAAACATTGGAATAAACTAAGATGGTCTGTACTGTAGTTTTTTATGGTTAAATAAAAAAGTCACAGGCGTCAGAGTAATTGCAGGAAGGTGAGAAAAGGATGCTGATGAGTAAGCTAGACCAGTCTAAAAATAGGAGGAGAACAGTTTCAAAAAAGGACATAAGAACAGAATAACAGTGGTAAGCAGGGAAAAGAGTTCTGTACAGAAAGAAAGAGGGAAGTTACAGAGAAATGCAGTGAAAAGTAAAAACCAAATAAAATGTAAATTGGAAGAAATTTGGTCCTCATCCAGTAATCTTTTATATACACATGTGCATACGTTTATATAGGTGACTTGTCCAATTACCAGTAGGTCCATGCAAGTGTGTGAAACTATTAGTGAGCAAGTGTTTATAGAATGAATCAAGTATTTCTGATGTTTTTATTGTATGAAAAATTTTAATTAGATTTGTTAAAAGCCTCAAAGCTGATGATGGTTAGAATATTTTAAATTTTAAATACACAATTAGGACCTCACTTTTTATATTATTGTTATTTATTTAGAAAATAGCTGTGCCAGAACAGATGCAATTTTCACACCCTATCCTGGATTTAAAAGCCATATAAAGGGTAAGCAACTATTTTAATACCCATTTATTAAGAGTGTATGGATAGAACAGCACTGATGAATTTTTGACTTTAAAACTTTTTATAGAATGCTCAAAAAATGCAAACAACGTATTGATTTTTGACTCTAGTGAATACTTTTACATCTCTGCTTACATTTCCAAGGTTCTCAGTCCTATAACTCCTTCATTAAGCTGACAGTTATGCACTAAAGACCAAGACAAAGTAGCCTATTTTCATTGTCTGAAAGGAAAGATGCAAAAGATAAAGCAGGACAGAGAAGCTGAACAATTCTTAGTTTTTCTTCTAAGGGAAAGCCAGCAGTCCAGTTAAGAAATTGAGATTGAATAAAATTATCTTCTATTTTTCAGTTAGTGTAAGTATATTGAATTAGAAAATAGTTTTGGGACACAGTGGAAGTTCTCAGACATAGATTTATGGGAAGTGACAAGCTGGGGAACAAGCTTACCGCTGTACTACCTTTTGGAAAGGAGTAAATAATGTAGAAATGATTGTCCAACAGAAGTTTTATTGCTTGTCTATCTGCTGCTCTCTAGGTGTACACAAGTTACTCTGTGTTTAAAAACAAACCACCAAAATCTCCAAAATGAGAATGAAAGTAACCCTCTCTTCCATTTTTGAGACTGGTAGTATTCAGTTATCCACTTGATATTGGTTCTAGAAGCAAATTCATTATTTGCCCATTCTAGAATTCAGAATAATACTGTGAAGTCAGTGATAGATATAAGCATTAAGAGGTCTGGGGAGCAAAGAGGGAGATGGGGAAGTGGGTTTGAGATTAGAATCTTTCACTGAAGAACCCCTTTCAGTAGTCACTTTTTTAAACTGAGTGCTAGTCTGTAACTTGGATGGTAGCATATTACGTGAAAAAAGAAAATTTTTCACTTCAAGTAACTAAAACCTGGGCAGTTCATAACTGAAAAGTGAATAACACTTAGAAAGGAATTGGAATTAAAACTAGCATAAACTGAAGCAAGAATGTACCACTTCAGGCAGTGCCGAGTAAGAAGGTGTGTGCCTCAGTGACTGGAGTGGCCAACATAGTCTTTAAGTCTGCAGTACACTGCGGTAGTCCTGTCAAGAAGGACTTGAGAGATGACTGTGATTTAAAGAGAAGTGACCAAAGTCTTCTGATGAAGACATGGTAAAAAAGAAAAGATAGACCCAGAAGCAGCTGAAGAATCATTAAAGCTGTTACTTGAGTAACAAAAATTAGAAGAGAACTTCCTTGCTGAGATTCTAATTCTTCTAGTTGTTTACCTTCCCTCTTCTTCTTGTCTGTATGATGCTTCCTGTAATATTAGGTCTGGCCTCTTCTTTGCATTCATGACAGCTCACATATGCAACTGCTGACATAGATACCGGGTTTTCTGCTATTTATCAGCAGCTGATGACAAATTCTTTCTACTGCCATTCTACATGAATGTATGAGTAATTCTTTTACTTTGCATATGTAAAGTCCTAGTCTTTTGTTTAGTTTAGTTACTCATGCAAAAATAGGAAAATACTTTTACTTGAACCTTTGATCTTAATGTGTGTGGGACACTTCACATGAGAGACTGGTGTGAAATTGATTTAACACAGGTTTTCATATTTTAATATTTTGATTGTTTTAGTTAGATGTACTTTGTGTTTCATGTGCATATATGTTAAATTTGTGTTCTCTTTACCTAGTTTCCAGGGTAGTAAATACATATGGACCTCAGACTAGATCTGAAGGAGCACATGGGTCCAGTCACAAAGGCAGTGTACCCATTCATGATTGTGGAAACCAAGCTGTTGAGGAGAGATTGCAAAACATTGAAGCGCACTTACGGTTACAAACAGGTTTGTATCATGTTTTAATTTTGACATTGGTATGCCAGTTTGTACCACAGTTATCATCACTATAGTAAAACTGGGCAAGTCTATAAAAACTGTGACTGTAAAAACAGTGGGTAGATCCACTGAAGGGTTTAGTCATGCCAAGTACTACAATCTAATGTTTAGGTTCCTGTGCCCAAAATGGAGCCAAGATTTATGCCCAAATTAGGATGCTAAGTTAGTAAATTTACACTTGATGTGGTGGCAAACAAGACAGAGGCACTTCAGAATGGGATTTAAAACAATCTGGAGTATTTGGAGGTAGGGGTTCTCCATAGCCGGTGGAGTCCTACCATGACCCACAAAACAGGAAGAACTGACTCAATCCTGCTTCATGGAGTCCTCGTGGACTGCGGATAGGATGAACCCAGAAGATGACCTGAAACCTTTTCCTAAACATGGATGGTTCTTGAAATACAGTTAGGTGAAAAACTTATTTCCCAGAATGTGGGAAGCTCATTTGTCAGTATTTCTCTTCAGCCATGCAAACATGAGTTCACACCTTTCACTAAAATAAATGCCGTAGCCACCAGGCTACTAACTTGAAGTAGTTGCTTTCCTCACCCCAGCCCCAATTTTCTGGAATATAAATCAATGAGGCACTGGTCAAGGAGGAATCTGTATTTTTCCTGAAAAATATTTTCAAAACAGAAGAGAAACCCGGATCTTTACCTAATAAAGTGAATGTTCTACACATCACACTGCAGACACAAACGGACTTTTTTTGTCTTCTGAACACTGAATAGGTGCCAATCCATTCTCCAAGAATATGGTGAACATGGACTAGATTACTAGACTTTTGTGAATGCATACTGGGTCAAAGTCCTGTGGTGGCAAGGAGAGTGGAATACTCCTAGATAGTGTTGAGGCAGCAGTCAGAGCTTGATGCTTAGCTGTATAACTGTCTCAAAAATAAGGTGGTTTTTCTGCATGGAAATTGAATTGCAAGTAGGTGGCCAGGCATTAAGGTTACAACATGTAGTAGCTTTGGAGTTTATGCATATCAGGGATAATGACTGGGGGTAGCTAAGGAGAGGCCCTTGCTTCCAGGTTGTGCCTATAATAGGTGACATAATTTTATTTGAAGGAACAGGTCAACTAAACTACAGTATAGGGAA
>NW_009595385.1:11122-12835 GCF_000690535.1 Cariama cristata
CAATTCCAGCTCAGCTCCTGTCCAAATCAACATTCATGGGGAAGGTCTCAAAAGTCATTTGTTACTTACCCCAGCAGCTGTGCAAAAAGTATTCATCTGAGCAGGTAACCTGCCTCAGCTACGTGCTCACCAGTTTTTGTTTCTGATGACTGAAAAAGTTGTTCTTGACTCACCTGCTGTTTTTCAGAACAGTTTCTTCTAGTGCTAGCACTGCTCTTTTCTCTTTACATTAAGAGACAGCAATATTAAGAAGAGTGAGAGGTTAGCTGATTTAATTAGTAGCTGCTGAGTGATGAGTAAAGAGCAGCACTGAAGGAGGGAAGCTACCCGCAAAATTGTGTCTGAAGTAAGGAAATAGATGAATGGCAAAAAACCCCGTTAGTGGTTATTTCAGTAGTTTGTGGAATAGAATTGTCTTACTTAACAGACCAAGAAATAAATGGAAACGGGTGGCAAGAGAAGAAGTAAAAGCTTTCTAAGGCTTTGGTTGTCACTACTGTTCAGAACCAGACTATCATTTCAGTTGGGATGGCCAGTAGTTTGTTGTGATAAACAGTGATTTCAGTTTATAGAATACTATGTAGCATAAATAAGATGCGTTTTAAGGCTCATCTTTTGATCAGTTCTGTTCTTACATGGGGAAATAAGCCCAGGCTGCTGTAGTATAGCTGCAAACAGCGAATGGGTTGAGGTCGGGGTTTTTTTGTTGCTCTTGTTTTTGTGGTGTTTGTGGGTTTTGTTGGGTTTTTTTGTTTGGGCTTTTTTGGGGAGGTTGGGGTTTTTTTGGTTGGTTGGTGTTTTTTTTTTTTTGTCTAAAGCTCTGTTAGTCCATCCCACACACACATTCCCCACCCCTGCTTCTCCCATCTAAGGCCAGGGAAACACTGTTTTTTGTCAAGCACAACTCACACCTGTCCTCTAACCTCTGATGCACAATTGAGATAGGTTTCCTTCAGAACAATCTTAGGTATCAGTGCTGAATTATGTGTGATCTGCCATCCCATCTGCTCACTCCTGATGCTGCTGTCAGTTTTGAGGTGGTAACATTTGGTATGCGACCAGTGTATTGTAAGTGTGATCATTAGTTGTTCCAGGGACCTTTTCAGACATATATCAACCACCTGCATAAAGTTGTCAGTTGCCTTCACTGACTGCACTGACTTGTCAATCATATTAATTACCCTTCCTTTTAATTGTCTCATCCACTCATTTTGTTTCAGCTGCTGGTTGGTAGCTGGACTTGAAGAATTCACCTGTAAAACTTGCAATCTTTAGTTTAAAAAGGTATTCAAGCGCTTTTCCTCATTTCTTTGTATTTGTACTGGTGTATTTAGGTGGTCCTGTACCAAGAGACATTTATCAGAGAATTAAGAAGCTTGAAGATAAAATCCTTGAGCTGGAAGGACTGTCTCCTGAATATTTTCAACCTGTAGTAAGAAATTCTCTGAACTTCTTTTAGCATACCTAAATGAATTTGTGACTGTTGTGCTTCAATCTTTGATGTGCAGACAAAAACCTGAGTCAGAGGGCAGGCGCTTTTGATAGACAGCTCTGGCTTGATGTAATAGTTATATTTCATGTGGACCATCTGTGTAAGGTCATATTTCTACCTAATTTCTCATTTGAAATAAAATAGTATTGGTGGGGGTAGGGGGTGGGGAAATTGCAGCAACCCTTAACTGATTTGTAAGAAATAGAGGTTAGATTTCTCGC
>NW_009595385.1:12866-73718 GCF_000690535.1 Cariama cristata
CCCCCCCGAACTGTTTCTTATGAGAAGAAACTTGACTACAGTTTTGATCTCAGTACAAATCATTAATGGCTTAAATCAGCTGAAATCCTTTGGGCTTCTGTACATGGTCTGATTACTAAAGATCAGCTATGTGAAATAACTTGCAGTAGGATGAGAGAAGAGTAAACCCTTTAAAAATTGTTGCATGTGATTCTGTAACTTTGGTTTCTTTGTTGCAGAGTTCTGTCTCTTTGAATAGTAACCTTTATCCTTCATTCACCAAAGAAGGTTAGGACAAAGAGAACATTAGTTGTGACTTCATCAGGCTCTGCTTGGCTGTAGAAATTTTTCGTCTTATCTTGCTCTTCTTTCCCCTCATAACAGTAAGAATGTCGATCTTACTGTCAATCATATTTTAATTTATACATTCTCCCTTGAGACCAGCCAAAGAAGAGTCAGCAATTAAAAATCAACAGCAATATTATAAATTTTTATTTCATTTTGTTGTTTGTGTTGGAGACCAATAAAGTCCTTTATTTGTGAGGCTATTCCTTCAAGTTGTTGGAAACCAGAAGTTAAAACATACACTTCCATAAGGTGAAATTTCCACGGAAAGTGCTTTAGAATCTTCTCTAGAATGGGGTTCTGGGAAAAATTTGTGATGGTGGCAATAGTAGTGTTGTGCAGTAATTAGCATTTTGTTGTCCAAAATTTTGCATAAATATTGGTGTGCATACAGGAAAATTTTAGAAAAATACTGACAGTTTCAAAAGCTGGATATTGATTTTGATTTTGTCTGAACGAAGCTTCAGTTAAGTTGATAGTTGTTGGCTACCAAGCATGGAGAAGCTTCAACAGCTTCTGACTTCTCTCCAGTAGTATTTCTTGTGATCTGAAGTACTTAATTATAAAAAAGATTTCTTTAATCCATGGAATGGCAGTCAGTGTTCTTTCTTTACTTTAAAGACTCTAGTCAACATTGTTACAGAATTACTTGTGGTCCTCTCTCAGTGTAACACTAAGTCTGTTTTGATTACGTCTTTTCTTTAGAGCTGTTCTGGCAAGAGGAGAAAGGTTCAACCTCCCCACGTAAGTGCTTTTAATTTTTATTTTCCTTAAGTTTAGGACGTTCTGAGTGAAAAGTAATCGGAAGTTCTACCAAGCAAATATCTAACTTCTCAGAAATAGCTGCATCAGTATTGGATAGCTTACTGGCAAAGAAAGAGAGGGAAGGAGAATAAATTTTATGGGTGTCACAGTGAAGCACGTCTTCTAAGAGTCTATGCTGGGATAGGTTAGTGTTTTCACCAGTTAGAAGGATGACAGAATGAAATAAATCTGTAATGATGTTAATCAAGCTAGGTGTAACAAGCAATTTGTGAATTCTGGTCATCCTCCTAGTAATATCTTCTGGTTTTCTTTTGTTTTGTGGCTTGGTGTTTGTTGGTTTTTGGTTTTTTTTTTTATTCACTACTTTGGTTTGTGAAGAGACAATAAAAGTAGAAATGGCTGGCTTGGCAGAAGTGTTGCAGAAAGACCTGACTTTATAGCAGATATTAACCCAAGTCGGTAAGACTTGCCATTTTCACAGCAACATCACATAAGGGAATGCATTAACCATGTACCTTAGGCCACAAGAGAGAATTTCTCCTCAGTGGAAGTGAGACTTTAGCTGGAACACTGTCTGCTACTAGCCATCACACTTGGAGACAGATGGACTGGGGAGGATGCTTAGAATGGGATGTGGGCCATCTGAGACTTGAGGAAGCAGACTTGTTCACCTGAGAAAAAAATCCTCCATAGGGTAAAATATTTTTATGAAAAGGATGATGACCTGTTCTTTGTTTGAGAAATAAAAAAAAATTGTCAGGTTAAGCGGGCACAGAGGAGGTTGATGTTGGGCAATAGGAAAAAAACCCTTCAGTTGTAAAGCTGGGTTCTACAAGATCTAGCCTTGTCCAGTGTTTTGACATCAAAGGATTTTTGTTTTTTTGTGAACAGGTTAAAGAAGCATCTAATGGAAATAACATGGATATATTGATCCATGATTAGGTTTGCCAGTTTCTTCTAAGTTTATGTTCTTTTTCTTTGAAGTTTAAGTAGCCAGACTAGATTCAGAGAGTTCTGCAAAAGTATTTCTATTATTCAGTGCAATATGCAGTGACCTCAAGTACCAAGTGCTAGTCCACTTCTCTAGGAATTACAAGATGTAAACGATTGTGGTTTTTATTTTGTTCTTTTAGCAGAACTATTCATTGGCGGAACTTGATGAAAAGATCAATGCTATAAAACAGGCATTACTGAGGAAAACAAAAGAAAGCAAGTCCAAAGAGGCTGAGCGGCTTCTTCGATAAAAAAAAAAAAAGTCTTTTCAGAATCCTGATCACACTTTACACATACCTAAACTGTAGACCTGAGTAGTGTTGGTCGGGGATGACTTCAGCAATGAAAGCGAAGCATGCATATAAGCTCCTTTTGAATGATCTTGAAAGCGTTCTTTCAAAAGAACTAATTTAAAAACAGTCTTATTAATAAAATAGTTACTTTAAAATGAAGAATGTTTTAGGAATAGCATTCTAATAATCCATTCCCTTCTGTTATAAAGGAGGATTGAAGCATTATTCGTATGTGGAAAGTCTTAACCTACATACAAAAAGCTACATTTCACATGTAATTCTTAATGATTGAGTATTCAAAAGGGCTGTCTTTTGAATACTTTTCATGTAAGTAGTTTGCATAGACTTGTGAAATAAAATTAAATACTTCCTCGTAAGTAAACTCTTAGGAGAAAAAAATTACAAAAAAACTTGCAGTATGCATGCTTACTTGCAGTTTTTCCCCATATTTGTCACTGTTTTCACAGCTGTTAGAAATGCAGCAAATGGCATTGCTGTTTGAAAGATGGTTGTGGAAGTCCTGTAAGTGTAAATAGAGACACCTGTTCTTCACTGTAGGAATTCAGACTTCATACCCTGCTAACAAACTTAATATATTCTAAAGACCCTCCAGGGGAGGTTTTGAGGAGCATGCCAGCAGGCACCAGCTTCCCTTCCTTCCGTATGCATGCTTACATGACTTCTGAAGCATGAATGCTGGGTACGCAGTTTCAATTAAAGTCAGACCTTTGGCCACACACTGATGTGTGATTTTTGTTTTGGTTTTGTTGTTGTGTTTTTTTTTCCTAAATAAACAATTTCTTGTTTATACCAGTCCTTTAGTTTATTTGCTGTCTCTGTCTTTATTCCAGTTTAGAAGAAAAGTAACTATTACAGAGGGAGTCTTTTATGTTAACTGTGCTGCTTACAGTGGCCATACTATTGATGTCCCTGTATCAGTCTCTGTGACAGGTGTTATGAACAGTACTGAGTGGACACAATCTTGCACTTGGAAGAACAGTAGGCATTTTCTGTGATTCTGTGTTCTTATCTAGACTAACATTTGTTGTAGCAACTGCACCTAATGCTTCTCTGAAGGTGAGCCAGCAGAGGTGGGAGACAAAGCTGCTTGAGCTCTGGTCCTAGCTCCAGGGAAGAAGTATGATAGTTACCTGTTCAAATGCTTAGTGTCCACCCAGGAAGAGATTAACCCAAGCAGTTGTGACTGCCTCAGATACAACGTTGGATACAAAGAGGTACTTTTGCCGTTGAAGACGACTGTGACCTGCCTGCCTGTGTGGCCATTACTCAGATTGTATACTATGTGTCAGTACAGTATCCTACAGGGACTACTTTTGTTATGCAAAGTGTTACCATTGTTGAAAATCCTAACAGCTCATATTATGAGGGGTATTCTGGTGAAGCAACAGTGAGCTGCAACTTTTACCTCAAGTAGATAAGCTTTACTTGCTGTCTACAAAACAATTTTTTTTTTTGTACTATGCCCCAAGAACCATAGCTCAAAAGAGTACAATATGGATATAATTGTGCCTTCACGCAGTACTACTTGAAAGAGTGGTGGGAAGTGGCTGTTACAACTGGGGACGGGAACGATGACCACAGGAATTTAGCTTTTATAAAGCATTAGCCTCTACTTGTGTGCATCATAATTAAAGTACTGGTGGGACATGCTGGCTAAATCTGCATTTGCACTGTGTAGTTTTCTCTGGAAAATTCTGGAGTAAAGCCCTAGAAGAGATTAACCTGTGGCAGATACCTAGGTCTGAAAGATTTGTCCAGTATTAAATTATTTGTTGTTAGTTTACATTAAAACAAATGCATATATATATATATAAAAAACAAACTTCAGTTGTTATCTGGGGTCAGTTCTTGAAATAAATTGCAAACACTGCTGATTTCCTCGGGGGAAACTGGTTACAAAAAAACTACATTATCAGTTTCAAAGTGGCTTTTTTGTAGTGAATTGCCTGCTGCTTGAAAGATCTTTTGCCATGGGATTCTTCTCCTCTCTCAAGATGGCAGCAACATAGCAGTTAAGGGTTGAAAGCATAATGGAGGTCTATTGTAGCAAGACAATAGCTAAGGAGACAACAGCAGAAGTACCCTGGATGGTAATTTATTAGCCCTTTATATTTTATCAAATAAATGCTACAGATACATTTGAAAAAATGTCAAAGTATTCATCTTGCTTTGTTATTAGACCTTTGCCATTCTTTGATGTCAAGTTGTTAATTTCTTGTACGCTTAATGCCAACGTGCCTGTCCTATAAAAATTCATTGGAAAGATGCTCTCTGCTGCGAGTTGCACATTAGTTGCAGATTTCAGAGGGCTGCCAGGCTGTTGGAAGTTTCCCTTCCCCTGCTGTATGACTCATGCACAGAGGGAGAGGGGAACAGGGTATAGTTCCAGTATTCAAGGCTACTGGTCTTAAAAGTTTATCCCTGCTTGCCTTTTGTCTCTTTGGGCATTACATTCTACAACTAACTCCCACTGTAAGGACTATTTCTGCAGAAAGAGATGAGCTGCCCAGTCCACCACATCTGCATAATACAGGGGATGCAGGATAGACCTCTTACACTACCTGTTTTCCAGAGCTACCGGCTATGCTGTTTTTCTTCTGTACCTGAAACACTACAGTGCTTGCTGATAGGTGGGGCTGCAGTAGCTGAAGAAGTCTGAAAGGTAACCACTAATTAAGCAAAAGCAGAGGAAGCATTTACTGTCATGTTGGCACATCTCAACACCTTGACCAAGAACTTACTGCTGATGTTGGGCTGATAGTACACTCCCTTTCCTCCAAAAGGACACATGGAATTGTTCTTGGGAGGAGAACTTTCTTTGTTATACATCTTCTCCACTTCCAGCTGGAGCTGGCAGTACAACATAACACTAAGGGTACCTTCCCTCATGCAGTGTTTCCCTCTCAGGCTGCTCCTGGCAGCCAGAAGCCTGTCTAACAAGAAGCACTGCTGTGGCTGCTGCTTACTACAGCAACATTTCTCACTTGGCAAAGGCCAAGTTTGAATCTGAACTGGGCAAAGGAGTGGTTTAGATATGCAAATTCAATCCAGAAAAGAATTTACTGAATAGATGAAACTATACAGAAGCATTTTTTTGTAGGTCACTTATGTGATCCAGTTCACCATTCTCCAGCATACATAATCTTAGTAATGTTAATAGTTTGCCTGTGAAAGGACATTAACGCTTTTGTGGAAACACTTGTACTGCCTGTGGCTTGTCTGCAGCATGGTGAGAACTATTGTACAGCAACAAGCATTCTGCCTGGCTGTCAGTCCAGAGCTCTTAAATTTGCTTCTGGTTTTCTTCTAAGATGGTATCTCAGTCCATGAGCAAACACACTGCCATAAAAATGATAAACATAAAGCAGATTATTCATTAAGTTAGTTGCACAAGGAAGTGTGCTGTTTGTTAAAAGTCTACCTCACCTTTGACATGTGGACATTTGAGAGGAGGTCCGAGCACCACTACCCATCCCTGTCCCCCAATCAGTAGCAGAAATCCTATTGACATCAGTCATGCATGAATGCCGTAGCTGGATTCTGGGATTTGTTACTGGAGTCACACAAGAGTAAGAAAAGCAATTCTCTTAGGACAATGTGAACCCCTAACTTGGTAGTAGGTAAAAAACACCTGGATTTGGTTTACACAATTTTATATAGAAGGTATCCCTGTTGAGGAACTCTTATACTGAACATAACTGCAACCCATTGCAGGACGATATATCACAAGGTTCAGATGAAATTCTGTGAGCCTTTCCCACATCTGTCCAATCTATATGTATTAAAGCAATTAGGAATGGCATTGCTTAATTAGCTTACCCAGAACAGGTTTACAATTGTTCTAGGGTACAGCTACTCCATGTTACCAACACCAAGAAGCTTATTGTGCCCTAACCGGCAGGAAAAGAGAGAATGACCATGGTATGTCCTGCTGGAGAGAGACGGCAAGGCATTCCAGGCTGCCAAGGCTCTTACCTGAGCTGCATCTCTTCTGCCCTGATGTTTTCAAGGTGTGTGCTTTGAAGGAGATGTGAACCAAGAACTGAAAGGATGGATTCGTTTCCACTGCAAGAAATCCAGACAGACTTGGATCCCAGCTGCAATACGTAAAATTTCACAGATAAAATGAGACATTCTGTCTTCTTATTTATGCTTGCCTGAAAGCTGATCTAGAGGTCTTTCCAGGTTTTGCCAGAGTCCAACAGCCTGTGTTTCACACTTTACCCTGGTTATTAAGGGCTTCTGTTTACAAGATAAAAGAAGATTATTGTACAGCACTGTAAATTTGACATTAATTGAGGAAGATGTCTAAAAGCATCACTTTTAAGCCAAGAACATTTGTCTCCCTTAGGAATGCCTCACATTGCTGTTTAGCACCTTGGGTGAGAGATGTAGTAAAACATTGGAGCTTGTGTTACTGTGCAGTTCTGCAATGTGTGCATGATCGGTTTCTTTGCTTCAGGCTCCCCTGAGTAGGGAGTGATTCATCTCTAGGAGGCTAATTTCTTACAGTTGAGTGCAGGATTTTAATAAATAGACCCAAAAGTGAAGTGCCCTTTTGAACAGCCCTCCTATCAGCAGGTAATATCAGTAATTTAGGAAACTCAAAGCATTCACCATTCCATCCAGTGTATTGTGATCAGTGCTGGATAATTTATTTATTTTTTGAAATACATCATGAGTTATCTCTTTTGTTTCAATTAAGAGCTTACACCACCACTGAGAAATTTTAACCCCAGAATGCCAAAGTTACATTATTTGAAGGAGGAGTCATCAAAATACTGAATAAAAAATTTTTTTTTGATTGATGAGTTTACAGATCATTTGCACTCGTGATAACAACCAAAACATTTTCTACAGTAACAGATGCTAAACCATCCTTTCCTGAATGAAGACATGGAGAGGGGGGTTTGAAGAGGAAAAAAAAAAGTCTCTAGAAGGATTGCCTTACAGATACCTTTCCCCTTCCCCCATAAAAGCAAGTGTTTCCCCTAAACGTTCCTGTTGAAGACTTGCTGAGTACTTCAGCCTTCTGTAGCCATAGGAATCTCTCTACCCTGATTTCAGCTGTGCTATAACATGAACCCATATAATCCTCTCTCAATTGCTTGCTACCTCCAGGCATGGCAAAAAGTGGATGAAAACTATCTGCAGCCCTGCGGGTTGTGGAGGATCCAGGCAACCTGTCCAAAAGCGTTGGGCTACACATTGTCTTTGCTTAAAACTATCTGCAGCCCTGCGGGTTGCAGAGGATCCAGGCAACCTGTCGAAAAGCGTTGGGCTACACATTGTCTTTGCTGCCAGCACTGCCCTAGCCCAGATAACATGCTCCTATGGCTAGGAATAGGGTTTGCTGTCCTGTCAGATAATCCGTCCCACCCAAGAACAGTGAGACCCAGCTCAAGTGGTCTCCAGGAGATGAGGTTTCTTGTCATTGCTTCCTAGGATGTATGGATTTGATTTCTTCTGACTTCAAGTGCTACCTGATGGGGGAGAGGTGGGAGTATGTACTGTAGAAAGTCTAATGATTGAGAAATAAGAAAAAAGAAAACACACATTTAAACAACTACCTCTGCAGATCTTCTAATGAAACTGCCTTGTCACGGACAAAACACTTAGAAGTAACAATGAAAAGAATAGGCATTGTTTGAAACTATTATTTAGAAATCATCTAAATTTTTAAAGGTTAATTAGTGTAATTTACCCATCTTGGTTATTAAAAAGGGTTATACATGAACAATAAATGTAGAGTTCAATCCATTTTATTTCCACAGTTGATTCATCCACATCTGTTTAGCTTTTTATGACCATCTAATTGATTTGTAGAATTCTGTCCAGTACAGATGGGCTACTGTTCATGACTACTTTCATACCATTTATATTATTGTTGCTCTGATTTTTATTCAAGGCCAAACAGAGGGGAATATAAGAGTGTGATGTTCACCTAAACACAACAATGACATTAAGTTTCTGTTTGGCTCTGAGACAAGAATAGATTTGTGGAGACAATCCACTATGAATACAAATAAGTTGTTTATACATAAATACAATAAAATTTCTTACTTAATTATGACCTATTTTACCAGTTCTACAATATACGCTGTTATTATGAAGTTTTGTAGCAACAGCCAGGCTAAATCAATTGTCACAAACTCATTTGGCTCAAAACTAGAATTATACCCCTCCTAACACTTGTGAGAGAATAAAAGCTATGCCTCTGTGGCCTGTTCTATGATAATTCTAGTAAATCTATGCCTAGTATCTCATACAGCTGTACATGCATATGCTACATTATTTTAGACACAGTTTATACATACAGAATTTTGCATTTGATGGAGACTCCCCTTGAGTTGTCAAAATGAACAGATGCTGACCAAGTGTTTTCCACCAAGAGACCCCTGACTTGCTGTGAAAACACATAGCATGAGCAAGTCTTCACCACCTGCTGGCCTGTAAACCTAGCTCTTGCTCTGTTTTGTTTCTGAGTCTTCTGGGTATATGGGGAGTAGTTTGAATAACCTGCCCTGTAGTTGTCTTTATACAGAAGACTTGTTATCAACCCCAGACCCTGAATCATCCAAATCATTCAAAGAATGAAGAAAGTCCCCTTAATTACCCAGAAGTCCCACCTCTGCTTTGTGTAGTTGGAGCTTCATGCACGTAACCTGTATGTATAATAGCAAGATGTATGCAGAGTTACTGCAGCAATGAGAGGTACACTTTCATGCCTGTAATTTTGAACACATCATACTGTAGGTGTTTGCTTAAGCATGCCAGCTGCTTTGCTTGACCACCATGCAGGGAATTAGTTTTGTGATCAGTCACAACAGCCACTACAAGTAAATCTGAAGAAAACTAGCAGAAAGTTTTACTAACCACGTGCTTCTCTGGCCAAGAGAGTGTGTAGCATCAGATGAGCTCAAATCCTGAACTACAGCCTTTGTACAAAACTTGTGAAGGACAGAAAATGTATGGATTGTTGCCTTCCTGCATGCATTAATTTTTCAGAATGTGATGTCACCAAATAATAACATCATAAAGTGGGAGAGGAGGGCAGAAAGAGCCTTCTGTTTAATACAGACTAAACTACTGTTGTGGGAAGGCAGCCTGTTCAGATGACACAGCTAAGCAGTTTCCACCACCTGTAACTTCAGTTACAGGGTGCAACAAGAAACGTTATGCTTGCTTGAGTTACCTGCCACACCTTGACGCGAGACAGCCAAATACAGGAATTCCTCAGTGCAGTGGAAAGTCTTTACCGACACGCTGCAATAGCTTATGACAAAACCATTTCTTAACGTTGTGGGGATGAGAGAGATTGTCCTTTCGAGTGAGCACTCACAATTCTTCATATCCCAAACAGCAAAGGAGGAAAAACATTGCAAAATGGAGATGTTTTGGAGTATTTAAAAATCAGTATATTAAAAGTTGCTGATGCTAATTGCCTCTTACACATGGAGAAACGGTACTGCTATGCCTTCCAGCACAGCTTGAGAGAAGCATCAGTTCAAAACTCACACTTACAGGGAATATTTAATCTCTGCTTTGGTTTTCCAACAATAACACATATCAAACAATAAACAGTTCTGGCCTGTGAATTCCACTTTAATACAGTACAATGACATTTGTGCATATGGACTGGTCTTTTAGCTGTGCCAAAGTGCTTCACTGAGTGTCTCTAATGCAATTACAAGGCAAGCAAGCAGCAGAGAATGAAAAAAATAGGTATAGTAACGGTGAAAAGCTATTTCAAATGCAATTTTAAACAAGACAGTCAACAAGAGACAAAATAAGGTTGTTCCAGCTGGTGGAGCTGCAGAAGAGAAGACACTTACCCGGCACAGATAGTTGTGAAGGTAGAGAAGAGACCAGGGTGATACAACATGGGCCAAAGGAGAGTGTCAGAGATTGACCTTGCAGGATGCTACACAGAAGGGTTGTTAGCACGGAGGACATGAAAACAAAGAAAAAGCAGTTTGACAGGAGAGGAAGGAACCAATTCTGGTTATGTGACTCTGACAGGCTGCTGCTGCTGCTGAAGGTTACACGCACACCAAGAAGTCTAAAGGGTATCAGGTCATTAACTGCATAGAGGAGAGCTGTTTCCGTGCAGAAGAAAACCAGGCTATTAGTCCCTCAGAACACCTCAGTGCAAAAGGTGTTGCTGACTCCTAGCGACGCAGAGCCCTGCAATTCTGCCTGCGATGGCTACAGGCTTCAGGAACTGGTTTTCTCTTTTAGTATCAGTGTTGCAGCTTAAAACCAGGGTTCAGGGCTCTGGGCAGATTAACTAAGGAAAGAATTGGCTTCACAATCTAGTTTTTAGGGAAGTTGCTATGGTCATTTTTGTAACTCCATAAATTTGATTAATTACAAGATATTTGTTACATCCTTTCAATTTGTCAGTCACCCAGAGAGTGCTGTGTGACAACAGTGAATTTTGCCTGCTTCCCTCCTTCTGACAAAATAGATTTTCTATGACAAGAGTTAGAAAAACAGGTTTACCAGATACTAATCACAAAACTAATTACCAAGAACACAGCATACCTTCATGGTGAGAATGAAACCCTGCCATCCCACAATCCACCACTCCTCACCATATCCCAGCATGCTCTGTATGACTCCAGCTGCCTTGTATTTAGGCACTCCCATTCTTGACAATTTAGCTATACAATCACTGCTACCTTTCCCACCTGCTCTCCATTGCTCAGATTGTTGCCCTCATCCTGCATTTTTCTGCCATGCTTTTGATGTCTTCTCATTATTTACTGCTTGGAACGTGTGAAAAAGCCCACTGGGATAAGGGAAGTCCTTGGACTGCTGCCAGTGGATCTATATAAGGGTGACATGCAGGTCTCTGTTTTAAAGCAAGGTGCTCTGGCTTCATGTGGGGTTCTGCAGTTGACCAGAAGTCAACAAAGGCATGAAATACAAGGAGGTAGAAACACTGAAAAACAAAGAATTCAATTAGACTAAATACAAACTTCTATATTCTGGGAAAAAGGATGTGCTCATGGTTACAGCTCTCTGTTGAGATTTAGCAGGGACCGGTCCAGTGCCTGCTGCATCCACAAATTACTGGTGAAGATCTGCTGAAATCATTTGATCTTTCCATGCTTTATCCCTCAGTTCCCTGTAGGTAAACGGAGATCATAAAGACTGTCTTAGAAGGCTGCTGTCATGATATATCAAGAAATGGCCCGTGTGTGTTTGCGTTCTGCACTTAAAATGGTGCTATCATATATTGCATCTGGGACAAGAATAAGCAGATTTTCTAATAGGATCTTGTTTAAATAATGCTAGAGTAAAGATGCCTGCTTTATACTGTATTTGGCTGCTGCAAGACTTTAGGTAAACTGGTCCTGCAGCTATATCAAACACACACAGTTTTACAGCTGCTGAAGCCAAAGACGTTCAGGCAGAACTATGCTGCAGGTGATTTCACCATGAAATGTTGTCACGAGCTCCTTGAACCATCAGTGCACATTTGCCAGGCTCTGCTTTCCCCCACAGGTCCCTGCCTGGCACAGGTTCCTCATCCCCCATGGCCTCGTTCCTGGGCCAGCCCCGCTGCTTGGCATCACCGCCTGTTTGCTGCCCTTCATCCAGGTGGGTCCAAAAGAATCACAGAATTGATTTGGTTGGAGGAGACCTCTGGGATCATTGAGTCCAACCTTTGCCCTAACACCACCATCTCAACTAGACCATGGCACTGAGTGCCATATCCAGTCTCTTCTGAAACACCTCCAGGGATGGTGACTCCACCACCTCCCTGGGCAGCCCATCCCAATGCCTAATGCCCCTTTCTGTGAAGAAATGCCTCCTAAAGCAGGAGCAAGACTTCAAATGGGAAACCCTTCCAAGCAGCATAGCAAAACTTTTGTTCTGATTTGAACCTTTATGTGTTGCTGCTTAAGAGTTTGTAGTTATTTTGTCCCTTTTTTTTTCCCCCAGAATAATCAGCTAAAAATTTTTTTTAAACCTTGTTCCCTTAGGAAGACATAATTTCTGAAAGGATTTCCGTAATGGTAAATGAATTACTACCCAGTCAAAAAACTCTAGTTGTACCATTCTCTCATCTTAATACTGAGATATCTCAAATTAAAAAAAAAAAAAATAAAGGCAAAAACATATATATGCTGTTTCTATCTGTGTTTATTTCACTGAAATAATGTTTTCAAATTGAAAGGAATGAAGGGGTGTGGGAAATATTGAAAAGTCATGATTCAATTTCAATCAATTTTAATTCCAGTATAAGAGGAAGTAATGCCACTTGTCAAAAACAAAGCAATCATTTCTGGCAGCTAAATTTGCAAGAGACTTATTGCTGTCTGGAGAGAGGTAAAGCTGGATGCTTCCCTGCTTCTATCCCTGCATTAATTGAGTTTCAGTGCTGTTTGATTTATTCTAGTGAAGTTTCTCTGTGTCCTGTGACTCCTACTTTTCTTCCCTTAAATCAGCACTGCCACATAAATAGATTATTTTTTTTCCCAGAGTTTTAACTTGAAACTTGGACTTGGGTTTGCAAAAATATATGCAGATGTTTTGTATAAGTGCTTTTCTTTATGAAAGGTATCTTGATTTAAAAAAGTTGTTAGGGAATTTTGGAGTGATAGTAAGGCTAGAATAAAACTAAAAATAAGGACAAGATTAGAAAAAGCATATGTCCCACTTTCGTGTCATTGTAGTCTTTTTTTACAAGCTGACTTTTCTGGCCTGTGTGTACTTTGTGGGTGAAATAAGCCAAAATCCTCTTACAACACATATTCATCTTTTAGCGCTCAATAATCATTTTGGCTGGTGGTTGCCTAAACATTTTACTAACTGATTCCCCTTGAAATCTGTGAGAGTTATGGATTTTACAGTCATATATTAAAAAGTTGAACAATTTTACTTTTGCTACTACAAAAAAAAATGGCAAGAGCCTCCTCCTTTGGAGGAACATCATGAGGACTCACAGCGCTCCATGAAGGTTTGTAAGGAAAACATGCCATGGGCTTAGGAGCCTGGAAGGGGAGATCCGCAGTGAAGGAGTTTGCCCAGGTATCTTCAGGGTCTCAACAGCAGGTCTTGGCTTTCACCCTTTCGTTCATTTATAAACTGGTTCCTCCACATACAATGGTCTCAGGTAATCCATTAAACAAGCATTGGGATGGCAAACAACACCGAACATTGGCTTCATTCAATAACCTATTCAACACTGAGATTTTTCATTACTGATTTCCATTTTTGAACTGAAGAGGAAAAAATCACTGCTCAGCATAGCTGCTGCTTTCCTAACATAGGCAGGACTGTGTCTGTACCTAAAAGTTGTTTCCTTCTAGACCACACTGTTGCCTTTGGCAGCAGTAGGACTTGAGGGACACGTATTTCCTTGTGTATCTGCTGGAATTGTCACCAGCAGTGATCAAATATCTTTTTTACTGTTACAAGCAATTCTGAACATAGATGTTTTTAAATTAAAATGCATTAATCTTTTATTTATATTTGCAACATATTTTTTCACAAGACAGTTTGAAGCAAGTCATGTTTTCCACCAAAAACTGAATGCTGAAAGTAAGAGGTTAACAGGGTCTAATTTCAAACTAAGAGGTTAACAAGGGTCTGATTTCAAACCCTCATCCTGCACACCAGGACTGCCTACAAACACAGGTCTCATCCACACTGTGGCAAGCATCAGAAGCCCTGGACTTGCATGGGCATTGGAAAATCCCCAAGGTAATAGCAGTGGGAGAGCCTGGAATTTTTTAATTTGGCTGAAGATGTCAAAAAAAAGGAAAAACAAAAAAAGCTGTGTGTACTACATTTAAAATATACAGTAGCAGAAGAAGATTTGACTTGGTAAATTAAAAATTTTGAAGATAAATTCACTTACTATACTTGAACAGTTAGGTACCATTATAGCTCTGCCTTTTCTACAAAACATGTATTTTACACATTTATTCACACAAGAAGGAAAAAAGCTTGATCTGTACCTCTGCACCCATTACTTGTGCCCATTCCTCGCAGCGCAGTGAAGGCAGCTGTAAAGGCTCCTTGCATCATTAAAGACTCATAGGACTGGGCCCATCTTTTGTTACGTGTGTTGAGACTGAGATCACTGTAACAAGGAACTTTCACAACTTTTAAAATACCGAGAAACAAGTATTTCATCTTAGATTTCGCCCCTGAAATCCATCATTACCGGTTAACTAACGGTTCCCTTCAAAGAGAGCCCACAATGCAGAAGTATATTTTCAGACATTCAAGAGCCTGTCAATGTGACACCCAGTCTTCCAGGCAAATTCATTAGGCCAGAATTAAATACGGTGGAGGAAAATATAGGAAGAGAAACTTCAGCCTTTGTCACCCATACTTTTGTTAACCTAGACTTTGCCAGATTTGCAGCATGTCACAACCGGTGCTTGCCGGGGCCATTGAGGCACCAGGAATGCATTCGCTTTGTGAAGAAGTAGTTTCCGCTTGCATGTGACAAAGCAGCTAGCTGGCTAGTCAGCCTCAGTCAGTGTCTATTTATGGCAAAATGTCAAAAAAGAATGTCCTGCATTTGTGGCTCAACAATAATGAACATGGCTAAATCTGAAAATGAACAAAGGGAAGTGAACAGCTTTTTAAATCCTGAAGAACATTCGATTCTTGGTGTCCTTTTTGTTCCAATTGTTTGGGCTGAAGGCTGTGAAAGGACCACCTGTTGGGCTGCCATTTTGGGATTGTGCTAAATGCAGTGATTGCATGAAAGAACACTTTCCAAAATAACCTGGTATTATTATTCACTTATTTTATAGTAAATCTGCATTCAGAACCTGCAGGAAAGTATAAGGCTTTTTCTCTAAGTGAAATTTAAAGCTGCAAGTTCTCTATAAACGCGCTTACTGCGGATGCATGATTTTATAGTGACAATCATGATACTTTAAAAGGAGCTCAATTAAACCTTTGATGCAGTGATAAGTTCCTCTGTAACAGAAAACTAACCTTTTGAAGTAATAAATATAAGATGAAGGAGAGATTAAGTCATACAGGACTGAGTATCTCTGAGTATTAAATTAGCAAGGACTACTTGCACGAAATGTAACTTAAATATTTATTTTACTCCTGGCATGAACTTGAAATTTTTAGTGATGCTAATTATTTTTAATGTGTATAAGAATGTTCTTGGGTGTGATTTGCTTTTGCTCAAAAGACTGCATTGAATTGTGCTAGAATCTTACTGAATTTTGAGAAACTTTACCATAAACCAGTATAAACATTTAATTTAAAAATATGAAAGATGTATTCATTTTTGTAAGTTTTTTTTTTTTTCATAAAAGATACTTTATACAGCCAAGTGATAATGATTATTTACATAATAAAATCAGGAGAAATGTTGCCCAAATTAAAAAAGAAAAAAATCATGTGATTTATAAACATCAAATCATCCAACTGTTAGTTTTTAAGTTGAGACAGATTAATCCATTCACATGGTTTAGTATCTTTAATATAATGCATAAAAACTTCCACCAGATTCCAATAAACACGCCCATTAATGTATTAACAAAGCAAATCTTTCCATGAGTGTTAAATAATCTTTGTTTAGATCCAATGTTAATAATGCTTGAAGCAGCAAGGAACAAACATGTTTTCCAAAATATGTTTTCTTTTTACATCCACGATGAATTCTGAAGTTATTTACATAATCTCCCATATATTACTTCAATTTTTCTTAAATACAGATGCCTGCATAAGCTTAGTGACACGATGAGCAATGAGCCTTCTCTGTGTGCATCTGAACTTACACTCTCACCTCATGCTACACAACACACATTTCCAAAATCTTTATATGAATTTTAGCTGGGAAAGGACTTCAGGTTTGGAGCTGGGCTGCACAATTAATTGGAGGGACAGCAGAGAGGAAAGTCTACATGAATAGCTGGATACATTTCCAGCTGCTTTCACCAGTTTCAATCACAAAAGTTACAGCTAAAACTCAGGAGTTGAATCTCTTGGGTTTTGCATATTTCTAATCCTCGGAAAAGACAGTTGTACATCTGAAAATGAGCCATAAATAT
This sequence comes from Cariama cristata, assembly GCF_000690535.1. Taxonomy (NCBI): domain Eukaryota; kingdom Metazoa; phylum Chordata; class Aves; order Cariamiformes; family Cariamidae; genus Cariama; species Cariama cristata. The sequence goes on from NW_009595385.1 coordinate 29,308, forward strand.
ATTGGTATACATAAGCAAGAGCTTATTTCCTAGAAACCCTCTGTATATTTTATGCTAGCAGAAATGTAGGTTAATGTATCACTACCACTACTTTTAAAAGTTAAAATGTGATTTTAAATATATCGTGATGGGTTAAAGCAACTCTTAGAAAATAATAGTTTTGTTGGTCAAACAAAATTGCTAGCCAAGCAGATTTTTACATGTGGATTGAACTATATTTCCTATGTTAGAGAAGAATGAGTTTTTATGTGACTATCAGTTCAGAGGGGGAAAAAGGTGAAGTGGAACAGCGTACAATGCGCAAGTATAAATTAATGTCTGGGTTTATTGTTCACCGTGTCACAAAGAGTACGTACTACACACAGCTATTCTATTAGGGAATTACGGCAACTGAGGCTAGCGAGCAAAAATGACTTACGTCTGAATAAAAATATGTATCTTTTGGGAGAGATACAATGTGTTTGGAACCCTGAAGGTTAATGAGAGGTAAGCTGGTGAAGGGGGGAGAGGAGATAAGGGAAATAACAGAAGCTGAATAGATGAAAGAAGTGATTCAGTGGGAAGCATTGTTGATCACAGCTAGGTGTCAGAAACAAACTAGAAAAATGGGAACTGCTTTAACATTGGCAGGAAAATAATATTAAAAAAAAAAAAAGAACTTATACCATATACTAAAAAGAAAATAAGAAATAATAAAAGGCTTTCGGGATTTCTTTGGGACATGTCAATGAAAAATGATGCAAGCAAGAAAGAAAGTGTTGAAATGGAATCCTCTCTGAAGGTATCTTGGGGAGAGGGGCTCATTGTCCCATCCTTTTCACATCAAGAATTTAATTTTGCATTCTCTTTGTCTGTCTTGAGATATACTTGCAGTTATTCTACACTGGTTACTTTTTCTTTCTTTGGGTCCACTTATGTAGTCTACACTGGCGGAGAGACAGCCAGAATGGGAGAAATCTAGCCATGAATTAAATCATCCAGCCACCTCTTGACGATGTGATTTTTGCCTAAAGTTTGAACTGTAGTCAAAGGCAGAGTGGGATCCTCTTTCCTGAATACTAGAGGGAACTGCAGTTCTTCCATTTCTCTCATTTTCCGTTCCCTTTTTTAACGTCTGTATTTACAGAGAAATTATGTCTACCTGGAGCAACCAGATTTCACTATGCTTCTGCTACACGAGATGCAGATACACCTTACAGAACTTGATCATCTATTTACCTATTTTTCACTTTAGGCAACTTGAAAAAAGGCACCAGCTTATATTTTCCTTCTGGAAAGACCTATGCTAAAGTGTTGTTATCATAACATTAAAAACCCCAAAATGCCATTCGCTTTTTAGTGCCAGGACATTCCGGTTCCTAGGTATGAATTCTGTTTACACCCATCCCCCACAAATTCCAAAGACGGTTTCTCTTATATTAAGCTTCCTTCTGGTGCCCATAGCAACACCATCTAGTACTGAACTGTTCCTGCAGGATTTGCAGCAGTCCTTTCAGAACAAGATGCTGATTCTGCAGTTATTGCACACCCAGCTACTTATATCAGATTCATAGTCTGAGCCCGCAGTTGCACGTGGAAAGCAATTTGGCTGGCCACCAACTGTCCTCATCATCATTTTGAGTATCCTGGAGGTGTTCAAAAAATGTTCAGATGTGGCACTTTGAGACATGGTTTAGTGGGCATGGTGGTGTTGGGTTAACAGTTGGACTTGATGATCTTTGAGGTCTCTTCCAACCATAACGATTCTATGATTCTGTGTTACATATGTTCTGGTTTCTTTGGGTTTTCTTCCCATAATAACAACCAACTTGTTTATTTTTTGTAGTTTACGTAACTAAGCGAAGAAATCGCAGAAGGTGATGGGGTTTGGAATTTGAGACCATTCTGCTATTTTATTTACATTTCTCCATCTGCAAATGCACTGACATGCAGATTGGCCTCTGCCCTCTGGTAGGTGGCTTGGGAGCCAGTTTCTGATCTTGAGCGCAATGGTGCGAAGGGGGAAAAAGTACATTTGGTTATAGACCAAACTGGGACAAGTTCATGGGAAGTCCCAATGGCTGGCTCCTGCAACCCAGGAGCTTTTACCAGAGATTGTGTCCTGCGAGCCCAGGTCCCTTGGGACACCTGGTAGGGGTCAGAGCTGCCTGCATTGAGCTGGGGCTCAGCAGGCACCACAGATGCATGTGGGGAGGAGAAAGGGAAGGGCCCGTGCCATCGCCACTGCTCCTGCCGCCCCGTGTGCCTCGGGACTGAGGGAGCTCCAAACCACCCGTGGGAGCCGGTCTGCCTCCGTGCCTCTCCTCTGCTTGCTGGAGATGCCAGCAGATCTCCAGGGGAGTGGAGAAGGCTGAGGAGCTACCCCAAGGTGTGCTCGAAGCCTCTTAGCCCCCTCTTACAGATCTTCAGTCTGAAGAGGAAAAATGCTGCTCCCAAGCATCAGAACCGTGCCCGTTGTCAGTACTAGTCATTTATATGATTTTGTCAAAAAAAAGGAAGGGGTGAGGGTAGTGTTTGACACTATACACTTCCTTAATTCATTTTGAACGTGGCATTTCATTTAAATTCTATGTTGTGCCATGCTGCATGCTAAGAAATGTACCCTAGGATATTTTTAAAGCTATAAAAGTTCAGTAAATGGAGACTTCCCTGCAGGACTCAGCTATTAAATCTTTGCTGGAAAGTGGGAGCCACGTCCATTAAAAAAAATCGTATTCTGGTGAGACTAATCACATCTTTGTACTACTAAAGTATGCTTGAATTCAGATGTTAATCGCGTAAATATTTGGCAGTTACACGTCGTGTAAAAAAAGCGCCATGATTTGGCAGAGTTAAATAACCCCTTATCTCTGAAGTTATCTTGAGAACACAGAAATATTTGGGACATGTTCAGGGTAAAGGCAGAACATTTGCCACAGTGAGGCAAGAAGAGTCCCTTCCCTCACCATCATTTAGCAAGAGAAAACTTCAGCCGGAGCGCAGCTGCACCTACCCTCTGCCACGCACCGCGGCACAGGCTGCGCTCTGCCCCCTGCTCCAAGCAAGGGGGGGCCTGGCCAGGCGCAGCCCCCGGCCCAGGGACCAGGCCAGCAGCACCCTGAGACGGAGCTGGACGTTGCCAGTGGATATAATATAGACGTAAGGTTTGGGCCTTTGTACAGAAAGTGTGCGAGGGATGGTAAGAGCCCCCCCAGCCCCACTAGTGCTCTGAGTGATGCCTTACGTGGTGGTGGCAAGGAGTCAGATGCAGGTGTGCAGCAGGCTTATGCTCTAAACAGAAAAACAAGATCTGGTAAAAGGGAGAGCTTGCAACTGCTTCCGAGGAGATGGGTCACAAATCATCCTCCTGTGTGTCAGCTTTAGCAGAGTTGTTCCAGAGCAGGAGTAAAGCAGTACAAACAGCATCCTGAGATGCAGCATGGGCCCATTTCGTCCTTGCAACCTTCGCACATACTGTGCAAGAGGTGTAAGTCTGAATAACTGAGAATTTAATTCCGAGTTTAATTCTGAATTTACAGCTTGTTAAAGAAAGAAGAAGTTCTTTATGAGTCAAACACCCTTTTCAACTTGCAAGGAGATGTGAATGCCTTCTAACATTACTATTGGACAATCATATTTTCCTCTGATGTCATTCTTCCAACCCAGCATTAAATCCCCCATTACCAACAATTAACTCCTTATTTGGTCATTGCTATGCTTGCTCGAGCAAAATCAAGATCTCATAAAATTATTTTTGTCTCAAGGTTTTCATCCTGGGTTTTTTTGTTTGGTTGATTTTTTCACTCTCCTTTATATCTTATTATTAGGAAGTATTTCCTTTATGCAAAGGAATATTGATGCTACACAAACCTTTGAGGAGAAAAAAACATTTTTCTTGTGATGGGTTTTAAGTAGAAACTGCAATCTGAAAGAATTATTTATCCTCCATTTCTTTAGAAAACTTTTCTTGTGAAGATACATTAGTCCTGCAAAGTTAACAAATCAGCCAGTTCACACCAGATTACATTTTCTTTGTATTTGTGGTTTGCTATTTAGATCTCAGAAAGGTCCAAGATGTGGGGCCTGATTCATCACTGCATTCTTTTTGGTTTATGCTTGCATAAAGCTGTTGTTTTTGAGTTAATTTAAATTAGTATAAAAACTTCAAGACACACACTGCCTCTTTCTGAATGTCTAGAAAGTCCCTGGCAAAACTCAACAAAACTCACAATGAAATTTTTCTCAAGATCGTTTCTAATGATAATAATACCTCACATCCAAAGGTGTTTGCATGCATATGAAGACAATGCACACTTTATTTAAAAAAAAAAAAAAAAAAAAGAAAACAAGAAAAAAAGAAAAAATACCAAGTGCAAGAATTATTTAATTTGAGAGCAAAACTGTAACTCAAGGCTATCAGGTTGCTCTCAATACTAAATCTTGTCCCAGTTCTTAATCCAAACTGGTTGTCTGTGTTTCTTACAATGGAGATCCTAGCCCCCCTTTTGAAAAACTGTTTTACTGGGCTTTTGCCCAGTTATCGTTCCCTTTAAAGAATTCTCCCTGCTGATAGTCAGAATCAATATTTACCAAGTCGAGAAATGCCATTCCTTGTCTGAACACCCCGTATGCTTGTACCTGGTTATAACCCATCCCTTTGTTATGATTTTTCTCTGTAGAACAAATGCAGGTTCTTTTCTTAAAATAATGAAAAATCAGAATCGTTGATCATAAAAGTTATTTTTTAATAAGTAAAGCAGTAATCAGATATCTGATATACAAGTTTGGAGAATGAAGCCTAGTTAATTTAATAGGAACGATGAGTTTCATCCACTGAAACTATAAATGCTACGCAGATTAGTTGCTTTTAATCCCATTTAACTAAAGCTCCCCATTTCATTCTTCTAATCTTTCCTCATAAACAAATCCTTCCAACTTCTCAGTCATGTTTTCTATCCTCCTTGGAATTCCTCTCTATTTGTCTACATATTTTGAGCATAAAGAGAGGCCCAGGATGAATGCAGGATTCTAGGAGCAACGCTGTCAGCATTGTGCTAAATCCGTAATTAAAAAGGGTTAAAGTTAATATATTTAAGCTACAACAGCGAATCCACTTGATCACACATGACAACAGAAGTATTTATAATTATAATGATTGTCTTACCTCTCAAATGGTCAGACTTAGAGTGTTTAATCTGTACAGATTTTTTTTCTATAATGAAGATATTAAGGACATTTCCAAGGCAGTGCAAATTTAGCTTGAATTGGGGAAAGAGAATTATTTTTTTAAAGAGTTTAAAAAATCTTATGCCCTGGCAATTTTGGTGTGCAAATACCAATCTCTCTCTTCTCCGCCTTCACTTTAACACTGATCTTTCTGTCTCCGTGTAGCAGGACCCATACCTTACAGCGGTAGCCTCCGTACGCAGGCACAGAGCGTGCAAGATGATGCACAGTAGCAACAGCAGCTGCAAATAACGTTTTTGAAACATTTTTGTGCACTTTTACTGAAATGCTTGAATAACACAGTGGAGATGAAGAAAACGCACGTGTTCATTCCATCAAGCATTAACTGAATGCAAACAGAGTTCGCCTGTGTAAATTTTATTATCTAAATGTTCCCCAAACTATGCCAAAAAAGCAGCTGCATACAGAAACCCCAAAGCTGTTGGCTGCAAGGGTGTAGTATTGGATTCTGAGATACGACAGATTATGATTGTACAACTGTAGTCTGTTTGTTTTATTACCTTTCTGACCTATAACCAAAGCTGAACATAATTTTAAAGTCAAGAACACCATCCATGCCACTTGTTTATTAAAAAGAAGCACAGCCCACGTTGTGATTACATTCTATTTTTTGACAAGCCATCAACAAACCTGTTCATTCTGTTGCCACCAATGGGCAAGAACAGAACCCCTTGGAACCCCTCTCATGCATTGGGACCCCAACAGGGTAGTGACAGCTCCCACTACAAAAAGCTTCTGATCTGAAGAGCTTCCCCTGGGCACAAGTTCTCGGTACTTTGTATTGTCAGGCTCACAGGCACAGGGTTCAGAAAGTTTGGGGTTTGTTGGGGGTTTTTTTTGGTGGTTTTGTTTTGGTTTTTGTTTTTTGTTTTTTGTTTTTTGTTTTTTGTTTTTTTCCCCAGCCAGTGATGCTGTGGAATTAATCCAAACAGGCTAACTTATGAAAATAAATTTTGTTCTCTCCAAAGACTGATTTAGCATTATGAAGCACATATGCTTGTGTACTTTACCCCCACACACACACACCTGCACAAGTACACACACGCACACATTTACGTGAGTAGATTAACTGCATCTAAAAATCAATTACCTATCTGTATGCACACATGTTATTAAGATTTATGAAGACTATGCATAGATTTAACTACAGATTCTGCTTACATTCCTAAAAATTTGAATCAAAATATGGTCCTGATGCTCTTCATCCCTCTACTATTTACCTACACACCATGAGCATGTGATGTTCATTTGTATATGGTATATACAGGTGTCAGGAGGAAGATGTACGTAGATACATCTATCTATGTATCTGTATATGACCATCATGCATTATTTATAAAATGAGTTTATTGCATATACAAACAATAATTATTCTAAACATGCAATTATATATCCATACTTGTGTGTCTATATAGATTTTTTTTTGTACTTAATGGAAAACTTGAACTACAAGCAGCCATGTCAGAACTCATATGGTTAACATTCACTTCTTGCTGTTTTATTGCATATTACTGTGCGCTCCTGAGCAGCAGGAGCAGATTCAGGCAATTACAATCAAGTCAGGGCACACGCCGTGGCTGAGCAACACGATCATGATGAGGATACTGATGAGGCACTTATCGAAAACCCCACATCATCCACACTCATCAGCCACAACATGTCACCCCAAATGAGGCATCAGCTGCCTTCAAATGGCTCATTGCACACTGTTTACAGCTTTCTTTGGGCCCACTTTTGATTTTGCGGTCAGGACTTAGTTCAAACAGCAGCTGACTGGCACTGGCAAGCCTCGGGATTCAGCAGAGCGGACTTCCCGGGAGTCGGGAGTGTTTTGACACAGGGTCTGACCGACGGAGAAGAAAGGTCCCAGCTCAGTCCCCCCCAAACATCGGTCCCTCTGAGAGGAGGGTGTGAGTTATTTCAGAAACGTCTGAAATCAGGCAAGGATAGGCAGTGGGAGAGAGGGGGAAAGCAAGCAAACAAACAGTCCCACAGCACTTTCTGGTATTTTTTATTTCCTGCCTCCACCTTAACAAGTGGCCAGCATCAGGAATTCAGACAGAAACATTTTGGACCAGATCCCTGTCGTTTCTGGGACGCCTTGAGCCACTTTGGTGGTGTAAAAGGGTCCTTAAGGCGGGGGCACAAGTCATGGGTTCTCTATTCAGAAATGTCTTTGTGTGGGAATGGCACTAAGCTGGGCAGAAAACTTTTCCTGGGCTGCAAACCTTTCCCCATTACTTACTGGGACTCAGGAAGACCTTTCTTTCTTATTTAGTTATTTCTGCAAAAAGCAAGCAAACAAGAAAGAATCAGCAAAAAAGGATAAGAATACATGGATGATTCCTGGGGATCAGCCCTCTGCTTGAGTGAGGGTCAGGGATGACCTGAAAAGGAACAACTCCAAAATAGACAGACTGAGAGAGAAGACTCCCTCCAGCCCAGCTGATGGGCACTCGAAAGAGGTGTTTAGAGACTCACTGGAGTAGGAAAGACCACCTCCAGACCCTTGCCTAAATCAAGTGGAGTGAGAGCTCTGAGCCGGAGATTGGTTACTCCCGCAGAGCATCCCCCTGGGCTGAACCAGAGCTGAGATGCTTTCTCCTGCCACTACTGCCTAGAAACATATTTCTGCAGCACGGATTAAAACTAATTTGTTTTGACAGACAGAGGTTTTTCTGATGAGAAAGTGCTGCATCAGGGAGTCCCTGATACTCTGCCAAGGAGAGGTGAAAGGACCTTGGGGTGAATAGAAATCTAGTCCTTGAACTTCAGAAGTTAGCAGATAAAAACATCTGCTAATCAATTATTATCAGTTTGTATCAGTTTATGTGAGAGACTGGACAAAATGAAGTTATTTTACTGTATCACTTTTCCTCTTCTATCTCAGTATCTTATGAAATTAATTTATTAATTTATGACAATGACAAATATAAAAATTCCCAGATAATTGGCTTCTATACCAATTAAAAATCTTATTTTATAAATAAACAAGCTTATGAACTGAAAGCTGAAGTTATTCACCCAATCTTACACAGCCAGCTCAGACCTGTGAAGTAAATCATTAGACAACACTGCCTCTTTACTTGGTCTATTAAGATATAAGAATATATCTGTATATATAGTTAACTTTATGGTTACTGTCTGCAGCCTGCCCTGTCTGCCTCAATAGTTCTCAAATTCTAGAAGGCAGCACGCTCCCTCCAGATGCCAAATTGTAACAGCACATTGCATCATGAAAACATTTGACAAAAATAAGAGGATCCATGCAGGTTTTCCTACATTTGTACACACAACTGAGGGTTTTTTTTCGTCGCTGCTTTAATTTCTAACTTGTGTTGCATAATGCTTTTTCTCTTAGGGACAGATTCTTCCTGCTGCTTCCTGAGATTTTATTTAATGTTAAATAAAGGAAAAATATTTTCCAAAAAGGCAAAATAAACAGTCCCAGGAGAGACAGAAATTAATTTGTACAATCCGTTTATTAGTCTTATTGACTAAAACCGTTGTTCTTGGTTTTTTTTTTCTTCCCCCCCAGGGACAGCAAACCTTCTAACATAAATCCTAAACCCCTTAATTTCCTCAGAATAACTTAAACTTCTTGTTAGGACTCCTATCATGCTATCTTCTCTGTGGTGCTCAGCAATATAAGCAGGGGGAGGAGGGAAGGAGTGTGCATGCATCAGGACGGCACAGCATAAAATCCCTGAAAACTGCTTGACCGAAATAAAATTGAACTACTCGTGCACAGCGCTGCAAAGCCACGAAGCTCTGTGTGAATGATGCGAGATAAGAACTGAAGCACTGGTGGTGAAGCATCCTAATTACAAACCTGCCGTGCAGGCAGAATGAGGGACAGAGCGGCAGCTCTGGTAGCTGTGCAACAAGAGGTGGAAGTTTGCATTTTTGTGGCTGTGTCTTGAATTGAAGAGTGTGTGTGTGAGAGAGGAGAGAGAGAGTGAGAGTGTGTGTGTCTCTGTGTGTGTGTGTAAAGAACTGGTTTTGGGTCATCATCTTACGCTCTTTGTGATGCACATTCTAATTTAGGCAAAAGGAATGCATCTTTCAAATGCAGATCATGTTTGCATTAGAAGAGCAATGAGAACACTTGTCACTTTCAGAACATTTATGTGCTAGAAGTACTGTTAGCAGAAGAGCAGTTTAGATAAATTCAAGACTTTTTTTTGCTGATCACAAACATTAAGCTTCACACCTGAAACCCTCAACCCCCTGCTGTGCTCTAATCCTAGCACCATTCACCCTTAGAGACTCAAAGTGCTGTGCCACTGCTCTCAAACATTTGATTGCCCTTACTTTGAATGCCACCACCTGCAAAAATGCCTTTTTATTCCCTTTGAGCCTCTTGAGAAGGAAGTAAAAATGATAATTCATGACAAACATTAATTAATTGTTTACAAGATGATCTTTTCTTTTTCTAACTTCTGTTCAGCAGACATGTTGAGCTGCAAGACTCCACGCTTGATGCCAGAGCTTGTCAAGAGGTCTGCATTGTTGTTTATCACTCAGGCATAGGATAGACTGCAGGTCATTGTTTCTGCAGTTCAAGTAGGACTGTCTAGCTCTTGTTTGAAGAATGGCAGTGCCATGCATGAGTTCCCCAGTATAAAAGAACTACCGGTTCTAAGAAGGAACAGGGATTTAGCTTCTAATGCAAAGTAAATAAACATTTTTCACCATCTCTTGCTCCATGTGATTTTGGAAAGGTCAAGAGGTGCCATTACAGTATTTTAAAAGCTTCAAATTATGTTTAAATAACGTATCGCTAAACTCGGAGAAATCTTATCAGAACGTAAGAACCTATTGTCGTCGTTTTAGTTCTTGAATTCATCATCAGAGGAAGACGTATTTTGAAAGGAATGCGCTGTTGTCAGGAAGGCTGAGATTCACTCAAGATTCACACTAAGCTTCTCCCCCAAGCCAAAGCATACCCCCCCTCCGCCCCTGACAATGCAGACTTGATTTAACCGAGTCCTTAAATTCAAGAATTAATTCTACCAGAGATGTTACACCATGCTGATAACTGACCCAAGTACCCCAATGACAAGCTAAAAGAGAAAATACAGTCAAATTTAAAACAATGCCGCCAAAACATTGAAACCTGGGCAGCAAAATTTAGCTCCCCAAATTACACTTATGCAGCTAAAGGTGAACAAACAGGTTTGCAGGGAAACTGAGCTGCCACAACCCAGCGGAAAACATTAGAAACTGTGGTGAACAGCACCTTTGCAAATCAGATTTGCTATTTACTCACCGATTTTTCAAATGTGTATAAACATATGTTTGTTTTCACACATGTAAGCAGACACGTTTTGGACATGTTGCTCTGTTCATCTTGCAACAAAACAATTCCAAGAACTTTAAACCACATCAAAAGTCTGTCAAAAAGGTAAAGAGAGTGAAAAGTCTTACTTGTAGGAAGTGTACAGTAATATAGCTTCTCGCAGAACTCTGGTTTCCACATTCCAAATTAGGAGCCCTTAGATCACGACTGCAAGGCTAAAAATCAATGCTATATTTTCTGAGTTAATACTAAGGGTTGCACTTAACAGACATGGAGACTAATAAGGTATGCAGAAGGAGTAAAAGCAGTGCACAAAAAATTCAGGCCTTCATCTTGGCGACGATCCAGCACAATGATGTTTCAACCAGATTTGAAAAAAAAAAAAAATCAATAACATCTGTGGTATAATGGTTAATTAAAGAAGCTCTTCAGCAAAGCTCAAGATGAGAGGCTCGGCCTGAAATTCAGACAGCTGAAGCTTGATTATCAGGAAAGAATGCTTTTTTAGCTATGAGTGGATAGGCCAAAAGCTGCAATGTGTGGAAATGGGGGAAAAATTGCCTTTATTTTAACTTTCTTTAAGTAATCAATACATGATTTTCACCTGCATTAGGAGCTGTTTAGAGCAAAAGCCTCTTTCTATACATCTACATAAATATAATCCAATCCCTTTGGAATCTATAGATTTGAAAACAACAGCAAAGATAAGCGGGTTGGCTGCCTGCTCTTAATTCACAAATTCTCCACCTTCCCTCCCCACTCCCAGCCCCTCCGGCTGTGCCTTACATACAAAACCCATCCCATGGCAGATCCCTCCAGCTACATTCTCTTCTTAGTTAGTTTAATTTTTAAGACCTGAGCCTGTCAAGATTGAACCCAAAAGAAATGAATCAAAGATTGAATATTAAAGCATAATATCTGCAATAACCAGACAGTTCTACCCTCAACCTCTGTACCTTTCTATCCTGTTCTTTCTACTCTTCTATTTGTCACCTCTATCTAAGATATATATGCACAGACTTACATCCAGAATGGACTGTCTTAATCCCTTGCATGACACAGGACAGAGGTTTCCAGCTGGTAATTCCTGTGTGTTGTCTATATCCTAGAGGTGAGCAGAAAGACACTTAGCAAAAAATAAATTTAAAAAAATCCTCATTTAGAGATTTCAAATGACAGAAAATCCACTTCATCTCTTGGCAAGTTGTTCTGAAAGTTAATTAGCATCACCATAAAACTGCCTTATTTTAAGTCTGAATTTTTCCTACCTACTTGTGTCTTGGTCTGCAAAGTTCAAGAGCCCTGAGCTATCAGAAATCATTTCTCTGTAGAAATTACAGACCATGGTCAAGCCTGCTCTTCATCTTCTTCCAGATAAACTGAAAAAGATGGTACCTCTTTGCTTTCTTACCATAGACAGACTTTCTTACTGTAGACAGATTTCCCAGATCTTTTCTTGTAACTTCTCTGTCTCAGGGTCCTTTTCAAGGGCAGACAGAAAAACACAAGCTCTTCCTCCAGTAGCAATCTCACTAATGCTTAGTATTAGGGCTCTGGCTTCTGCTCAGTTTTTTGCCATTGATCCATCCAAGAACTTCTCATCTGCCAAGTCCCATACTAAGAGCTCAGTTATTTTTAGCCCCACAAATTTCAACCCTTTTTAACAAAATGCATGTCCCTTCCTTAAAAATAAGAGCAACATTCCTTCTTCCAGAAGATGAAAATACCTTGTATTCGAACATGTTATAAAAAATCTTGTTAGAAAGAGTACAGCTCTGCAAATATAACAATCCTTTCATTCTGCAGTGCTAAGAGAAACATCTCCCACATATTACAACTGTCAGGAACTGCATTTTCTATTTTCCGAGAAATTCCAAGTTGGAATTCAAACAGACAGCAAATATTTTTTAAGTTAACTAGCAAATGAAGTTTCAGGCAGAAAAATTTTGCTGGGTAAAAATTATTTATTTAAATAACTTAAACATTTCATTCAAATTTTTATTTTAAAATTAATATTGCTTCTATTTACACATTGCTTCTTAAAATGCACATAAAAATCAATTATCAAAACCTGTTCCAAAATGTTAAAACAAGTTGTTTCAACACTAGCACTTTCTTTTTCTTACATGCAATCTCTTGAAAGCATTACTTTTTCCAGACTTTACAAATCTAAGGGAAATAACACTGCTCATTAAAAAAGATCATAATAAATGAGTTTAACTCACACTAATGAAAATCTAAGTAGGCAGGTCTTTCTTTTTAAACTGCAAGGCACAAAGTAGCAGTAGAAGTAAAATCAGAAGTTTTGCAAACTCAGAATTTTCAGGGCAGGGCTTCCAAAAGTCATCAAGATAGATTTACATGCATCTCCGTTTAAATCAATGTTAGCTTTACGTCTGTTTTCAAAGGGAGTAGACTTAAGGCAAGAGAGACTGCGAAGTAAAATCCTGCCCCCTCAAACTTTCTGTCAGAATTCTTCAGATTGCTCCAGAGTTCAAGTGGAATTTTCCTCAGCAAACAGCATACCCAGTGCAAAGATCTTTTATGTCATCAGCACTGAAGAAATTAAAACATCAGCAAGTACGTATTTGGAAAGATAACTGCATTCACAGTCAAAACCAAAGGAGACAGACATCATTATTAAATAGCTGCACCTGACTTATTCCATGTCAGATTCTGTCCATCGGTGCATTTATTGTATGTGCCAAACATATCTTAGCATGCTTCTTTTTTTCTTGAATTAAGTTTTATTTGATATACATATATGACACCCAAGAAACACATAATCTTCTTTTCTTTTTGGACAAGAAAGGTTCCCCATCCCTTAGAGCTGTATTGCAAAGCATCACGTTAACTATTATCTGCCATGACTATAAGCTCCTGCAGGCACTGGACCATTTCCAGTTGCTCTGTCTCACAGAAGGTGAGAAGAGCACTGGTGAAGCCTCCTGGCTCTCCCGCAGCATCCAAAAGAGCCAAACACTCCATTAATAAAATATTTTTGCCTGTAGACCTCCTCACATGAATCGACAGCTCTCTGCTCTACAGTAGCCCCCAGTGATAGCTCCCTTGCAAGGGTCCTCTGAACAGGCAGAGTGTGCCAAGAGATGACACACTGAAATGGTGTCATTTTTAAACCTAGCTTTAATAACGATCTGGCACTCAGCTAGTTCCATCAGCCCTACCTCCCACAGTCCCATTTAGTTAATCAAGCAGTTCGTTATTATTTGGCATGTTGTACATACTCATTGTTCCAGGGAGAATTCCTCCCAAAGAGGACCAGGGCCTTCAGCCAGGTGAATGGAGGCCTTAAGGGCTGTAAGGGAAGGCAATGGGGTTAGCACTGGACTAAGGATTTGAGGCAGTCACATCGGCATTGGTCACACCAATAATGTTCTCAGGGTCATCTAGAAGGCTCAGGACCCAGACATCCAGCTGAGAAGATGAGCTGACATGAAGATTGTATGTCATCCACACAGGTTGACATGTGTCAGGAGATAACCTGGAACTTCCCTGACCTTTGTGGGCTCTCTAACAGGACTTGAACAACAGTCTGCCCTTCCTCTCCTTTCCCTCAGAAGGTGTCAGTGGACTGTGGCAGGGCATTGCTTTACTATGAGTACCCAGGCAGCCCCAGCTCTCTGGCACCTTGTTAGGAGTCTCTGTGAACCCTAGAGTCCTGTGAACCTTTTTCTTACCATTTCCTCCATCCCACAGCTATGGCTGTCTCAAAACTTAATCATAGATAATGTTTGCAAATCTTGGCCCATATGATCAGCATTTTTTCTCATTTTCTGTAAAACTTGTTTTCTCTGAAGGTACAGATTCCTGAAACACACTGGGCATACAGAACCTCGGACATGCAACCAGTATCCAGGATAAACACGTGCAGACCTCTCATAGCACTGCTTCAAAATTCAGCTTGAGCAACTAGCCTGTAACCATGCTTCAAAATCTGCTGGTTTGCAATGTCCAGGAATTCCAGCTAAACCCTGACTCCTGTAGTTACTTTGGACAACTGAGACCCACCAGGAGCTTGCAGAATGCTCTTTCATCCTTACAAATCTTAAAAAAGACCAATGGTATTCTTAACATACGTCTGGGATGATATTTCTGGGTAAGATACTGAGCTCAAAAAAGTTACTGAAGTGCTAGCTTTAATGTGTCTAGTCATAAGAGAGCAATTTTTTTCTGTGGTTTGTTTCACCCCTGGTGACACAAGGTCCTAGAAGGTTAGTTTATAAGGTGAAGTGGCAATCTTTGAAACATGGAAAACATATACACTAGGAAACAAGCAGACCACCAATGTACTTCACCCACTGTAGCCCACGAAAGAGACATCAAAGGTATCTTTAAGTTACTGAAGGACTGAGGGAGTAGTGTAGAAATGTGAAGCTCTGTATTTAACATCTAATTTCTCTGAGACCAAAGAATAACTCAAAATGTGCATTGCAGTGGTTGCCTCAGCCTGCCAGCAGAGTAGACTCTCCTCTACTTGCCTTGGTCTGAGCAAAGACAGGTTTGTGTTTTCTCTTCCTTCTTTAGGTTGAATAAAGAAGGCACGATAGGCATTTGCATCAAAAGATGAAACAACTGGCATGGGACGATCATGAAATTCCAAGGTGTTACGGGTTTTTATTTTTTGCCTCTGTATGCCTAGGGCGAGTGTGTCAAAGGAACACTTCTGATCTGAACTAATGAGAGGTAAATTTCAGAATTACAGTCTGCAGTTCAGCCTCTGAACTCTAACCAGCAAAACAAGATTCAGCGCAAGATCCTCCCACACTGCTTCAAACAAGCACACGTGGATATGCACACACTTCTGCAAAGTCTGAAGCAACATAGCAGCTGGCAAAATCAAGAATTAACAGCCAAACTGCATTCCAAAAGAGCTCTTGCTCAACAGCCTCTCCTTAAAAGTCCTAAGAGCCACATGCCTCGCTGATAAAAGATCTCTCATTTCTGCCTGTTGTTTCTGTACCTCTGTTTTGAATTCTGCAAATTTTCATGCTTCAGTATTTTGGAGAACATTGTATGAACTGCAGTGAAAAAATGACAGGTAAAAGCTGCTAGAGGTGACAGAGTTTAAATAGGATCTACCTGGGTCAGAGGAGCAGTGAGGTAATGGATCTCTTTATACAAAGGAATCCAAAAAAGCAGAGGTTTCAGTTTAGAGGATGAGCTGCTTTTAATTTTGCCTGATTCATCTATGCCCTGATTCATATATCCAGATTGATGATGTCACCCCCACCACCGCAGAAGAAACACAGAGCAAGAGGCAGACCTCCTATCTCTTTGCAGAAATTCAGAGCAAGTCCGTTGATTTCTGGGAGTTACTCTGGGTTTACAAAGAAATAAATGAGAGCAGAATCTAGCCCACGAAACCATAAACTCAGCTGTTATTGGGCAGAGTCTTAGAATTCACTATTAATATCTGCACTGAGAACTATTCTGATTACAATTGCAAAATAATATTTTATATCCACTTTTACTATCTTATTCAAACACAGGAAATGAGTCAATCTTCAGAGAACAGAAAGACCAGTCAAAAGAATTGGAGAGTCATATAATTCAGCATCCAACTTTGAAGTGAAGGAAAGGAAAACTGATTCCTGCAAATAGTCTGCAAGTGGGACTGTTAACAGATTGCTAAAGGTCATACCCATAGACTGTCTCGGTACGGTGGTTTCACTTGTTCTCTTCAGAGAACATGCAGACATGTGCGTGCCCCACTTCACTAAATGGAGAATGAGCGCAAACACTGCTGAACAAAAAATGGCCACCAAAATCTTCCTACAGTAATTCACTGTGAAGTAACTTGGGATTCTCTGGATGAAGAAAAGTGAGGACATTACCTGCAATTTGTGTCACTTAAGCATTTCCATCCAATGCTAATTTTAGGTCTCTTAAATTTCGGAGTTTTGAGTACTAGGATGTTTTGTATAGCTCCCACTTATAGATGCATTTTCTGTAAAATGCAGCTATACCCAACTCATTTGCTTTTCACTATAAACAATGTGTTAAAAATAGACACCAAACCACTTGGCCTTCCCTGGTGTGAAGGCTCGAGCCAGCCCTGCTATCAGAGCTCAGACTCTCTTTTCCTTATCAGAGTTTTACAGACATGTCTGAAAAAAGAAGCAGCAGCTAGTTCTACTTTTGTCCCTTATTTTTCATTGAAAGTCCGTGCCTTCTAATGCTTTTGAGAAATCTGGTTCTTCGTATTTACATCATGTGCTAGCTTTCACTGATGTGGGAGTGAAGCCATGGAGGTAAAAACAGGCTTGAAGGCAGGTTGTACAAGTCTAGCCAGGACTTTGGATATGATCGTGGGTGCTGGTTTGCTACATGCTGATAGTGCCATCAAAGGCAGAGTTTAAACTACCCGAGATACTTTCATAGGATAGCTGCAGCATTAAAAGGAAGGGATAAAAGAACCAGGAAATGACAAAGAAAGTCTAAGGAATCATCAGGAAATAACCTTAATGAGGTCCTAGCTGAGGAGCCAGGAGCTGTGAGAAGGAGCTGTCATAGTGTACTTTAACAGGAGGCACTTCAGAAATCCTTTGAAGAAGAAAAATTGTGAATTACATACTTGGCTGATTCCTCCTAAACAGCAACGGTGCAGCTACTGTGGTATGGGTGTCCAGGTCACTTCTGCTGTAGCTCCCTCAAACATTTTACATTTGACAGGAGGAGGACTTAAAAATGACTGACAAATTAAATGGGCAGAAATGATCCCCAGTAGATAAACTATAAAAGCATTTAGTATATTAATTGTTTTCAAATGACATCAAATTCCATTTCAGTTATTGAAGTCTATTTTTTCTCAGTCAACCTAGGTTACCAAGGTCACGTTGACTACAGAGCTCTGCTGGTGCCCAAAGTCATTGTAGGGTGGATGAGACACAGGTCTCCCTTCCTCATTTTTTTTCTTTAAATTTTCTTGTTTGAGCTGTTTTGGGTATTTTTAATCTCACGGACAATAAGAGCAGACTGGGTTCTCCTGCTCCGCAGGCAGAGACAAGCCCGTACAGGCTTGAGGCCGTTGCAGTCCTCCAGCAGAATTAGGATTGAGAGTCAGCAGGAGGGAGGAAGAGGGAGACGGGGCATAGCACAGACCTCCCCGGCGAGCACGCACATCCTCCTTGCTCTCTGGTACCAGAGGGCACTCTGTGGCCGTGACCCGGTGGTGGTGGGGAACCTGCGCCTTACCCTTTCAAAGAAGTGATATTGCAGAAGGGCTGAGACTCAAACGGCTTCATCTGGAGGCTGGGCTGGAGGCTGGGCTGGAGCTGAGGACTCTCAGCACATCCCAGCTCTGTCCTCAGGAGCCTGAGGGTTAGTCTACACAGAGGCACTTAGGAAAGTTACCTCAAATTAACTAAAGAGAGAGGTTTAAAGTGAATGCACTAAGCTACATTAATGCTCTGCTCCCATCTATTTCAGTCGTAAAGAAGTATTGTCTGTTCTTTTGCCATTTAAATTAGATTGTCCAATAAAAGACATTGCTTCTTTCTAAAAACCTTCCCTGCTTTATTCACTTCAGCTCCAAGACTCCTTTGTTTGTTAATGAATTAGCTCTTGTGTACCCCTATCAAGGCAATGGTCCAAAAATTCACTTTATAACAATATAGGAATGTATCATTACCCTAATAGGTAAGTATTTTGAACTGTATATCTGTTTGGCTAAATTAAACCTTAGTTTGTAATAGAATTTAATAGCACATTGATTAACTATTACATAAAGCTGAACCCACAAACTATCTGTGTTGCAGCTGAATTAAGACAAATACCCCCGCAAATGTGACCTGATGGCACAGGGTGTTGTCAAGGTCAGTGCTATCTGGTTCTGGAGGAGGGGGTTACGTTCACACAGCAGCTCATCCCTCTCTCTGTGTATGTGAGCGATCTTCAATGCCGCGTGTGTTCACCCGTGCAGCTGGAGGGGTAAGGCTCGTTTGCAGCAAACAACGTGATGTGTTGCCCACATGTGCTCTCAGGACACCTCGGCTCCCTGAGTTTCCTGCCTTTCATCTGTTTCTGCCACAGCCCTATTGTCAAAGACTTTTTGTTTGTTTGTTTCTTATAGGGTGGGTAGGAAGGTAAAGGAAATAGATCTCTGGTTTAATAAAATTGATGACTCTTTGTTCAAGCGTGTCGCATATAGTTACGTCTTTGCTTTGAACATGAATGATCTCTTTTCCAATTTTAATTAACAGTTCACAAGTGGATAAGCTAAATAGCCATTTAGAACTATGGAAATGTAATTGCTCCACCATCTGGTCAGCTGTAATATTTTATGATGATTATATGAAGAAACAATGTTGTTTTTTTACCGCCATTGTAAACCACCATGATGCTCTCAAAGTGCAGTTGTGTAGATCTGGATTCTGCCTCAAGGCCGTCCTTGAACCTGAAGACCAGTTTCCTGGGCATCGTGGCTGATGGCCAGGTAAAGTATCATTTATATTTTCCTTCACTTATTGTGAAGTTAATGCTTACAGATGCTTTGGTTTAGTTTTGACCTTTGTTAAGGTAGCAGGAACACTGAATGAGCTATATCATGTTTTAATTTTTTCTTATGCGATTCTGATTACTGTGCAGTACACAGAGTGAAGGCAAAGGAGATATCATTCCAAGACCAATGTGATATTCTTTGTATTTACACTGCTATTTCAAAGGGCAGGAAAAAATATGTCATTACCATAACAATATGCAGTTCATGTATCACAACTATAATAGAACTCTAGTAACTTGCTGGCTACTGAGTCTTGGAAATTTAAATGTAATAACACAGTTTTGCTGCAAATGTCTGGAGGCAGAGGCCATTTCTTAGGTGCTATTGTAGAAAGGATCTAACTGCATTGGAAATGTATTTATTCTTTCTGAAAGGAGGGACAATGGTGTGAAAACCAGGAAAATGATCTGCAGAAATTTACTTTTTTCTTTTAAGTTGATGACTGAAAAACATGTAGATCTTATTATTAAGAGTGCAAACTCTCAGATACAGCTTTGGCAGATTTGAAACTTTGATGAGGTCTTATATAAAGACAAATAGTGAAGAGATGCCATATACTGAAATTGCTATGGACAAAATTCTGTGAAAATCAGTAGGAGTGTTACCACTGACTTCAAAGGAATCCAGACTCCATCGCTTACTGGAAAGACCTTAAGAAGATTCAACAACTTGAACACAGCTTGTTATAGGGAAGTGTAGTGAGGGGCAAAGAATGGGCAGCTCATTCCTACAAACTGGAATTAGGACTGAAGCAGTCAAGAAAAGGCAGATTAATTAAAACAATAATGACTGCTACTTTGCAGCTAGAGTAGACAAGAGTGGTAAAACCAGGTTAGGAAAGTTTCCTTTAGTATTTGCCTTCTATTCCTACCAGT
The DNA here is from genome assembly GCF_000690535.1 of Cariama cristata. Lineage (NCBI taxonomy): Eukaryota > Metazoa > Chordata > Aves > Cariamiformes > Cariamidae > Cariama > Cariama cristata. The sequence goes on from NW_009595385.1 coordinate 49,232, forward strand.
TCTGCTGGGGGAGGGTGTGGGGCGAAGCAAGGTGGGGATGATTCCACAAGGCTGGTGCTAATGCAGCTTTGGTAGAAGCTCCGCCTGCTCAGGGAGGATGGCAGGACCTCAACTCCTCACTCTGCCCTTGGCCGTCATTGGGCTGTTCCACGAGCAGTCAAATGAGTGAAGCTGGTTACCGATATATCTGTGTTTTCACCCTCACATCTTCATGCAGCCATAACACCAGCACCTCGCACCTGCTGTGTAACCTTGCTCCTGTCTGGTATATCTCCAGTTTTCCACTTACACAAACAAACCCCTTCCACAGCCCTGATACGTCCTACCGTCTCCCAGCTGCACTACTGGGGAGTTTCAAGCCATGTGGCTGCTGACTGGCCAGCCCCCAGGCGGAGCAAAACAGGCCTTGGTGGGCTCAAGCTGGAGCTTCAGCCTTGGAGAAGCTCAATGTTGGGCCTCCCTGTCCTTTTCCTAACCACCAGTTTTTACAGTGCTTGTGGGAATCTCTAATAAATGTGGTTGAAACTAGCGAATGGGCTCAGAAGTTGTGAGATGGCCACATGAGGGATGGAGGAGAGATTGAACCAAGGGAAAATTTGGAAAACACTGAATTGAAGTCTTTACATTATCGTATTCCTACCTCATCCATAGCAGCTTATCACAGCAATCAAGGAATTGAAATACTGCGATCAATCAATCCCTTATAGGCATTGGGATAACTGTCAGGTAACACTAAGTGAAGCAGAGAGAAGGCAGATAACCATGCCCAACCTGCACTAACTAGAACACTGGACACAGTACCAGGACCGACAGAGGACTCTAACCTGTGAACAAACTACTAGTGAGACATGTATGTGAACTACACAAGTCACCACATAATTTCTTCACAGAGACAAGATATTGCACTGTGCAATAATTTGTCTAGAAATTCCCTTCCCTTACTGGCAAATCCTTACATCTTACGCAGTGAAAAGTAACACAAAGGAAATACCCAACTCGGAGGCTGGAGCTATGAACTTACTTGAGGACTTTAGCTTAATGTTTGCTCACTAGCACGGAGAGGATTTTACCTGTGATTTGCGTGCAGAATACAAGGCTTATTCTCTTGCACATACGAGGAGAGAATTAGCACCTTCAGAACATTTCATTTTTTGTCAGCACCAACAGAAATACCACATTTTGCTACAAGGTTATAGAACTCCAGCCTGAGCCTCCCGTGAAACATGACCCCGTGCAAACAACTGGGAGTGATGCAGAACAAGAGGCGCATGGTTATCTAGGCTTCTAATGGCCATGTCTGTGTTAGCATTTGGGTTTGGAGGAGCCCGGAGGTTTTGAAGCAAATCCCCCAGTCATCTCCACTTACCGTGTGTCGGTTCAGACCACAGGATGTTTTGGTGCGCACTATCTGGATTCGCTGCCTTATCACATCCATGGCTACATGGAGCCTCCTGATGCTGCTGGGGTTTGGATTTGGCTCCCACCGTCTCAGACTTTTTTTGGGGATCTTTTTCCTTTCTGGAACAGTGCGGTCCTATGGCACAGCTGGGATCAGTTCCAAGGCTGTGCACTAGAGGGCAATTACACTCGTACACACGCGACGGTTCATTACAATAATATTCTTGCAGTAGTGCAGAATATGTCGACGCAGATATCCTCAATTACCTGCAGGATCCTGATGACTACAAATCATTCACTGCAGGCTAGCAAATGGTACTTTTTAGCTGTCTCCATTGTATAAGATAGCTTTGCATTTTGAAAATTACCTGAATGTCTTATTTTTATCCACCTAGGAGATGAGTCTTCTTAAATAATCCTATTTTCCACTGATATCCATTTAGATATTATTTCTTTATCCATCTTTTTAAACTTCAATTTAAGAATGCAGCATTAGTGATTATATGTCTCTATAGCCAGATATTGGAAAACAATTCAGAGTTCAAATTGCTGTTTTGTTACATTAGATTTTATTTAAGGTTGTGTGTCTTTTGGAGAGAAATATTCCCAGTTCTGCACTGAGTAAAAAGATATCTTCTGTAAGAATCTGACTGAAAACCATTGATTCCAGTGTATTTTGTTATTTAGTTCAATAAAAACTGAGAAAAGTCCAAATTTTGTTTCTTTTTGTCAAGACATTAATAATTGTTGTTTTCTACAAAAAGTAATTTTGTGGCTTTTTTTTTTTTGATAAGACAATGACCAGACACTGCTTAGAAGGCGTTTGTGTGTCACCTGGTTTCTGGTGAAAGTGTGACTTGTGACTTATTCCTTCCCATTACTTATTAGCCACAGCACCTTGCAGGTAGGTGTGATGGGAGTGCCTTTAATGTCTGTCAGGAGAAACTTACATGAAGAGAGAAGCAAAAGGGGCTGATACAAAGCTTTGCAAGACCTCAACAAAAAAACCTGTCTGAGAACAGTTCTTCATGTGAATTACTGGAGACTTAGAAGGTAAATGACAGCTGCTAGAGCTGAAGGAGGAGACGATTGCTAGTGGCAGAAAAAGGACAATAATGCAGTTTTCCAAGATTTGGCCAAGCAGAAGTCACGTGAGCTTTTAGTGAGGTAGTAAGAAATGAAATTAATTAAAAGAATCTTGGATGAAATAAGAGGGAAGGAAGCAATTTCTGCTCTACTGTGTTATTATTCAAGTAAAACGCAATAGTGTCTAAAACAACCATGATCTGTTCTAGAATCACTGGATCTATGATTCTCTCCAAAACTTACAATGGTGGGTCACCACACATACACAGTCCACAGGAATTAGATCTAGATCATAGAAATAACAAAGCCAAAGCCCTCATCTGAGATACCTCGTTTTGACTGAAGATGTGAGCTAGACTGTCCCTTATTCAAGGCCCAGCATACTTGCTGAGCTTCTCCTACCAGAAACTGACCAAGACTGGAGATGAATGCTGGGGTCCCCAGCATCACCCTTGTGACTTGAGCTGATCCTTTCTATAGTGCAATACTTACCTGGCGCTGCCGAGGAAAGTCTCAGGACTGCATTCTTCTCTAGCTTCCAACTTCCCCACAGCCCAGAGCTCACCTCTGCAGGTCCAGCAAGACCGCCCCTAGGAGCCCACTCCTCTGGTCAGAGCAGGTGTCAGAGGAACCACTCCTGATGCTGGCTGTTCAATGAAACGTGCAATTTACTGCCTCTAGTCCCCAGAGAAGCAGCAGCTGTGTCTGTTGATGATATTCCATCAGCTGAACATTATCCATCTTTCCCCTTTTTACTTAAAGAAAAAGCAGGAACAGGTAAAGGCTGTATCAAGTTCCGAGCCTGCTCTTCTTACTGTTGGATTTCAACCTCTTCTCAGATTCAGGAGTGGTTTGCTAGCCAGCATTCCTCACACTATTTAAGACTATTGGCTTGTCTTTCCTCCAGAAAGCTTATTCACTCAACCTGTAGGATCTTTCTTCTGGATCCATTGACCCAAAAACTTTGAAAACTAAGATAGAATCCTTATTTGCAAGTGTAGTTGTTCATTCCTCTTTACTGCTCTTGTTATTGTGCATTTAGAATCACAAACCACTTTTCTGCTATCCCTTGATGACAGAGATCTTTCAGCTGTTTACAAAGAACAAACGCCTTACATAAGACCGGCTTAGATTTTACTGTCTGGGTCAGGCTGCAAGGGGCATAACTGTTTATTTATGGGTACGTTAGTTACCAGAGGCTCAATAGAAAGAAAAGTTAGGGGCCTTGGATGAGGAAAAGAAGATGAGTGATCAGGATAGGATAGGGAAAATATGCAAGAGGGGCAGAAAGGAAAAAAAACACCTCATCCCTGAAAATTTAATGAGATGTTCAACCAGCTATCAATGGATGGACAGAGATTCATATTGTGCTCCAGAATTCTGCAAATACCCCTGCCAGCTGCAGTTTGGTGAGTTCTCCTTGCAGTTTGTTCTAAGGATGGAAATGGAGTGGGACAGTACAAAAGAGGAAAGTCCTCCCTGGGTCAGGGTGCTGTCAGTGGGGGATGAGGAACGGAGGGGAGCAGAGCTGGGGGAAGAAAGGGTTTTGCTGTACTCCAGGCAGCTCTGTTCCCTTGTTCCCAAGCAGGCTGCTCCCTTGACAAAAGTACACTAGTCCATAAAAAGAGCCCTGAACAACCCATGGTGAAGGGTAATACTTTAAGTCATTCCTAAAGATTACTAGAGTAATATTAGTTATGGATGGGAAAGTCAAACATCAGAAGGCCAAAAATGCAACTCAGAGCAGAATATGGCTACTATATGGAATGGATAAACATAAAAAGCAGAAAGGAAAAATTCAAGTGAAAGAATAAATATGCTGTGTAAATATTACCACTTGGTTCCACTAACATACTAAGCAATCTTCTGTTTCTAACTCAAACCCCAGGTTTCTTCTTGAGTTCAGGAGTCTTTAACTGTTATCATGATTTTTAAATACCAGGAGAAGAAAAATTAAAGACAAATTAGATGTTTGAACCCCGCAAGCCCCCACATTAATTTAAAGATTATACTGTGCTGAGAAATACTTTCCTTTCTTTAAAAAAAAAAAGATTAGAATGATGTGCAAGGTGAAAATATTTCTATATTTTTAATGGAAATAATATTATATGTGAAAACTTGGCCACAAAACTTTTCCATTAATTGAAACAGAATGCTATCTGGATTTTGTTTGGTATGCTATCTGGATTTTGTTTTGTTTGCTATCTGGATTTTGTTTTGTTTTCATATTCATTAGGGCCAGCATCTAACCTGGCATGTATATATACTGCAAACTATAATGTACATTCCATACAATACAATACAATTATATACAATTGTACACTATGTACAATATACAGCATCGGCACTGATGTTTTCCTCTGTCTTGCATTCATCACACTTTTTTCTCATTAATATCAGTGTAAAAATGTGTGTGCTGATACTTTAGTAAAAGATTTGTAGCAATAATACTTTAATTTGTATTACTAAGACCTCTCCTAAGCATAAAGACAGACTTGACTTTTTTTTAAGGATCCTTTACACAGAGAGTGCTTTATGCTTAGTAAAATCAGGCATGATCAAGAAGCACATTTTGAACACCTCTCATTTACAATATATTAAAGAGAAAGTAAACATTTTCAGGATGTTGAAGTAATGGGAAGACCAGGGTCAGGGTTTTACCCAGAATGTTTTTCCAAAGGAAGTGGAAACTAGCCATCAAAATGTTCTCTGCTCTCAACAATAAAGGGAGAAGAAAGAACAAAGAAAAGAGGATAAGGTTAAAAAAACCACCTGTATGGTCCCCAAATTAAATTATTATCTTATATTAGGTTTCACTTAGGGTAACAAAGTAGAAGCTGGGAACAAAAGCAGCTTGGCTAATAGGAAAAGTATCTAGAAATGGTTAGAATAGAATTTTCTATCTTAGGTGGAAGAACAACTCAAAGAGCTCAATGTGCTCAAGGAAGGTACACTAAACCTTCATCCCAGACTACTGAAAGGACTGACACATGAAACTGTAAGCCCTATAGAAAGGAGTAAAAATAAAAATCTATCAAGTCAAACTGGTATTGTCTGACTGAAAAAGAGCAAACATAGCACCTGTATTTAAAACAGAAAAAAAATGCCCTGGGCTAGTACAGTCCAATGGTAGGCTGACCTCAATAGCACATAAAGCTTTCTGGTGCACTTTAAAGGAAGCAAATACCACATTTCAAGGTGTACAAGTAATATACACTATTTTTTTTGCTATGGAGCATCCCCTTGGGTTGCGTACATGTGCAAGCAATAAAAGTGCTTGTTCACTTGAAGTAATCAGGCAGTTGAGATCCAGAAGAGTGGTTTCTGGACTTAACATCCTCTTTAGACCCGTCCCCATTCCTTATTCCTGTCTTTCCTCTGCTCTAAGCCCCCCTTGCTGTATTGATGTTTTCTACCCAGGACCTTATCCTGCTGCTGCCTTCTCCTCTCCTCTCCTCTCCTCTCCTCTCCTCTCTTTTGCTTAGAAAAGCAACTGATACTGTTTTTTTCACATATATTAACTGACATGTTATTTGATGGGATTGGGTTACCTGGACACCTACCTTTTAAGTACAGTAATTTTAAATGTTAATGGCTATCTGATACATGAGTTATAACCATGAGAAAATGATGATTAGATGTATGAAGTTTAAAAACATTTGAAAACGCAACATTGGTTTTACTTTATCAAAAACTGTTCATGCCTTTCTTTATTAAGAATTTTCTTCTGTATGAAATAGACCTAAGGTTTTCCAAAAGCCTTTGATGTGGCAGAGCATAAAAATTTGTTAGTTTACTAGGATAAATTGAGGAATAGTCCAAGAACTGAAAGACAGATAAAGAATTGGATAAAGTAAAAATGAAACTGGGTTATTCAAAAAGCTTTTGGGCTGGCTGCGAGTTATTGACAGAGTCCTTCCAGAGCTAGCCTTTCAAATGATTGCATTTAATCTTTCCTTTAATGATGCAAAAAGTATCAGTCATACCCTGCAGAGCTAATAAAGATGATTTTTGGTGTAAGTGGCACGGCAAACCAGCGCGGCATACCGGCTCAGCTCACTGTCTCCCCGTTCCCTTCTTCACTGGGACTGCCAGGGAAGGAGACAAGACCAGCGAGTGGCTCCACCCTGGGAGCAGGCGTATCCCAGTGTTAGGCCCCATGCTCAGGCACATGCAGCACGAGAGCAGCAGCATGGCTGGAGCCACCTCTATCGGCTCCTGGTTTATCCTCTGTTTTCTCAGGGATTTATGAGGGGACCATAAGTCCTGTTTCCTTGTAATTTGCTCTTTTTGCATGCCTCCAGTTCTTACATTTGCAAGATGTACTCTCTCTTACTCTTTTGGTTTGATGTACCAGCACATGTTGTCTTGTTCTCTTGAGATGATGTAACAACCCAACACTCCTTGGGGCCTCTTCTCCAGTGTCTCCCCATCTCCTGAGCAGGCACCTGCCTCTACCTTTACAGTTGTCTTACAGAGACAGATTTTTAAAGAAAATAGCCTGTCCCAAGGATATACCAACCTGTTCAAGTTATCTCACAGAACACTCATAGGCTGGTGGAGGCTTTGCTGCCCCGCTTCTAGCAGAAAGAAGGTCCACTTTCCTACAATGTATTTTCTTTCTGTGACTCCCGTCATGGATACCTGAGGGTATTTAATGGGGTGGAGAGCCAGAAGTAGAGCAAAGGAGCATGGTCTTCTGTGGAAAGAAAAAAAAAAAAAAAAGAAGAAAAAAGCCAGATCTTCTAATGATTAGCACTCATTAGGCAAGCAGAAGGCCAAATGCAGCAGCAACAGTCCTGGTGTAAGGGTGTAAGAGGAGGGCACACATCCAAGGGCAACAGGGTGCCAGGGCAAGCATGGTAGCTTGCTGTACAACCATGATTATGGTCCCAGCCTTGTTCTTGCCTCCTCTGGATTAATGTGTCCTGTATACCCACTCTCCAGCCTAGGTCTGATCTGAACTTGTTTTCAACACAGTCACTATTCTCTTGACCTCTCCAGTTTCCTCCTTTTCTATGTTATTCCTAAGGTTTCTGCTAAGCTTTACCATTATCACCCAGACCTATTGTATCCAAGCTGTCCAACACCTCATCTAATTTAATCTAAATGGTGCCCCACAAACAACCTAAGCTGACTTCCTAATTTGCCTCTGTCCCTCCTTATAGCACCAATATCCCCAATTCCAAGATGAGTGTTATGGGGGTTAGTGCTCTTATGTTGAGAGATGAGCTCATAGCTGGTCTGGGAACTTTACTTTTAAAAAGCCTGAGCTCAACTATGCTTAAGGAATTTTTGGCAGGAATGGCAGGTTTTAGATGGCTGCACAAAGGAGATGATCAGCATCAGTGTCCAAGTGAAATGCAGACATCTCAGAGGGCAAGAGGGAATGTACAAAACAAGTAGCATATGGGGTTAAGGATCTTTGTGGGCCCACCTCTATCTGACTACTGAATTCAGATGTGAAGTTGGTGCTAGGAATCTGGCAGGCAAGTGGGAGAGCAGAATTTAGTGGGAGAGTAGCAGAGTAGTAGGTGTTAGCAGCCTGAAATCTCTTATACTGCTAACATAAGGAGATGGTGCCAGTGTGTGATGACCACTGCATGTAAAGCATTGCTTGGCTTTGCTCTTAGCTTGTATTCCACCCTCAGTTTGTTGAGCTGTGCATGGCCCATCCCTGGCACCCAGCAATCTCTCTGTCCAACATGGTGGAGGCTCAGCGATGAGTGCCAATGGCTGTGCCAGGCAAAGGTTTACTCCCAGTAGGAGAATCCCCCAGCTTTCTCTTTGCAATGGCTGAAGGCTTCTCTACACAATCAGTCAAGTTCAAAGTGCTTCAAGCAAGGGCAAGGGTTTGCCTGAGCATCTTTTCAGATAGTGGTTTCAATTATGCATTTAAATAATGGATAATTCCACATGATATCTTATCTAAAGCTGGCTGCAAGATTTATCCAGGAGCCAGCAAGGGCATGAAAGGAGGCAGGAGGGAGTATAGAGTTGGTTTTGGCTAAGGCAGGGGGTAGTATGGAAAGGACTGACCACACGACTCCAGCATGCCCACTGTCAGATAAACACAAAGAAATAGCCAGGGGTTTGTGCCCACCGCTGTTTTCAAATTGCTAAAACACCTCCTGGGTATCCCCAAATACCTCACCATTTAGAAACAGCAGCTTCCCTCCTCATCGCCTTCCCTAAAATGCATAAATTATTCTCAACAACAGAAATCACAGATACAGTTTTCAGTAATAGCAGTGAATACTCCCTTCACCCTTTTCCTATAAAGAAAAGACCAGAACTTCTAACATACAATTGGGAGCTTATAATAGGAGGCTATTAGCATGACGCTAAATTTGGGATATTTCAAAGAAGTACATTGTTATGTCTGTTGCTTGATTTGTGGCATATGTACAGTTGCAGTTCAAGTTTCCCTGGAGCTGGAAGAGAGATCTGCACAAAATGCCGTGATAAATTTTACAGCAGATACTAATATGCAGAAGGGGTTGGTTTAAAAATAACAAGCCGTCACTTCTTGACACGTGTCCAGTTTTCTGAAATTAAAGTGAAAGGTGAGGTCGGTTACTCATAACACAATCTGGTCATATTTATTTGCATCCACGCATTTGAAAATCTGAGTTTACATTTTTAAAGCTAAATAAAGTTGCCTCGTGACACTCATATTGTATCTATTACATATTTCACTTCAAAACCTCATCTCTCCTAAAGCCTCTTCAGTGTGCTTGAAGTAGCACAGCAAAAGAAAAGGAATTTTCAATTTAACTAGAGCACTGACATTCTGTTACACAATTCCATCTTGTCTATTTACCTGCTCTTAAAAAACAGAAGGCACTAAACAAAAAAAAAAAAAAATGCTGAATGCATCCAGCCGGCAGTGCCATAGGTGTCTGAATGCATCTGTAGCTTCCCTCTCACTCATCAGTGTAATTGTTGTCATGTTATTCCATTTTTTGATTAGGCTGGTCCGCCAAGCTCCCAGCTTTTTCTGGCCAAACGTTCTTCTGCTGGTTGTCATGGTGACTGCATTGTTAGCGGGGAGAAAGGCTCTGTTGTCTTGAATGCATCCAGCCGGCAGTGCCATAGGTGTCTGAATGCATCTGTAGCTTCCCTCTCACTCATCAGTGTAATTGTTGTCATGTTATTCCATTTTTTGATTAGGCTGGTCCGCCAAGCTCCCAGCTTTTTCTGGCCAAACGTTCTTCTGCTGGTTGTCATGGTGACTGCATTGTTAGCGGGGAGAAAGGCTCTGTTGTCTGGCATTGTTCTGTTGTGCTTTAGGTAATGCAGGAGGCATCACAAGTGAAGTGGATGGACCTTTTTTGCTCAGCATCATTGCCGAGTATTGAAAATCTCACATAAAAAAGGAGCAAATAGGCCCTGACCAAAGAAATAACTAAGTTCTCTCTCTTTATTTTTTTTTTTAAAATGAAAGCACGTATTATTATAAAGAGGTAAAACGACGCTGGTGATTAACTGAATAATCTAAGGAAATGCTATAGAAATTATATTTATTACAAGAACAATTGCCATGATTTGAATGTTGCTATACAAAGCTAACCATTTGGCAATTTAACTTGAATATAGTTTTTAACTATTCATTGATTTCTCTTCAGGTTGCAATGTCATTTAACCCCAGATTCTATTTAGTTTAAAACATTACACTTTAGGAGGTTAATACAATAACTTGGTTTTTAAAATTTAACCTATGAATGGCTGCCTTTTTAAGTAAGCTACCACAGTTAGTTTATTAATTTTTATATCACCGTCAGAGTGTGTAATCACTGATTTCCCTTTTTTTTCCAATTGACTCCAATATTAATTAAAGTATCTGAAAAAATATTAAAACATCAGGCAGTATTCACAACTTTGACTTTGACATTCAGACAATTTCTTTAAGAGACATCTCAGGAAAATTAGGGTAGAAGCCCTGAGAAAGTTCTTCAAAGAGTGTTAGCGTATTTAAATAGATTGCCAGACAAGATATTGGCTTTAAATTGTGATTAATTAACAACTTTTCAATAGCAATTTACACGTTAAAGATTGAAGGTAAACCTAATGTAAATCCCAACTGCCTTAAAACCATCAATAGGATATGGTTTAAGAGTTTCTGATTTTCAGCCTGTGTTCAAATTCTTATGCTGATCCCATTAGGGGAAACCAGTAGGGTACCAGCGTTTCTCTCCTGTCATTCCAGGGGGAAAAAACACCTTTCAGCAGAACCTGTCACTGGATGTCACCAAAGTTCCATGGATTTGCAGGCAAAATAGCGCTAATTTAGCAATAAAACTCAAGAGACTTAAAGAAAGCGAGCAAAAATGAGTATTGCAGGTAACTGAGCTTACCTGTGAAGGCGGCAGAGCCAGAGCCTGCACTCAAACAGCTATGGATGCACTCACCTTCTTCAGTGGAGCCACTGAGGTTCATGGGCTGCGACTTTCAGTTACCCAAGATCCCACACACATGGAGCGAGGTGAGATTTCAACTGCTGGCACAGGCAGTTGAAAAACTGCACAGAGTGGCTTAAATTGTGTTGTAATACCTGTTGACATAAATTTATCACATCTGTAAAATGAGAATGACATTTTCCCTTTTCCTTCTTATTTAGTGAGATTTTTTCCTTTGTCTAGACTCTTTATTGAGCCCAGCAGGGCTGGGACCATCCCGTACCCTGTGTGCCCCTTGCACTGGGGACTGCTGGTGGCACACACTTAGCATCTGAAAGAAGTTTTTGCCTCTCAGGTGCTCAGCTCCTCCACGTGTCAGATTGGGAATCTAAAAAGAAATAGGAGCAGACGCCGGTTTCCTTGCAGGGGAACCAATACAGACACGTAATTCAAAGAGTAGCTCTTTCACTAATGCCAAAATAATTTACACGAAGATGGAAAAAAAAATTGCTATCAATATGAAACTTTTTAATAACTATTATGTGTAACAGAAAAGTGGTTTGTCCTTTGGGGAAAAAAGATTGTCCTATCATGGAGTCCATGTGCTTTTAAAGCTTAAAAGTGGGGATTTCAAAATAACGACATTACTTGGGCATCTGTGACACAATGACTTCCCATGGGTATTACACCCCCAAATCCCTTGTCATTTCTAGTTTTCTCAGAAATTTCTAATTTTCTCAGAAATTACTTTTAAAAGCTAGAGAAATTGGTGGTCTTTGTACAATTTGCCAAGGAATATTGCAGTACAGTGACTCTCTTACGTAAGAGTTCACCTTGGACTCCAGCTGGCCCTGCGTTTCACAAGCGCTCACGAGAGCAGGGTCTGGCCGCAGCAGCAATCCTGCCTTTCTGTGCTCCTCTGCTGCGAGGTGCCCCAAACAGGTCCCCAGCACCTCCGGCAGAGAACGGGCACACAAATGCCTCCGAGACTGGCTAGTAAATCAGGATTTATCACGCTTGCATACATGCTCACAGATTATTTGCTCACACTGCAGAGGCAGGTCTGCACACAACCTTGCATCAGCTAATGCGAGCCTCATCTACAGCAAAGGTATAATTCCTGCTAAATTCCTAATTCTCTTTTAATTCAATGAAATTACTATATAGCCCTGTTCATTTTACCCATATTAAATTCAGGAGAGCTTTTCCATAAGGGATAGCTTCAGAAACATTAAAATAGGACAATTGCTGCTTTTTGGAGAGCTCTATTGCAAGTGTATTGCCTTCTCAGCTGGAAAGGATGATTACTGATGTCTGAAAAAGGTACTTACAGCTTAGTATACAGTAAACATGTATTCTGTTTTTCTTTTGCTCTGTTAAACAATATAATACATAGCAAAAATCTACAGAAATAGCAATCAAAACAGACACACTTTAAGAAGAATTCCAATGCTTCTTAATTTGTACTTCATTCCTCCCGTCAGCATTTCCACCCGCATTCATCACTGAATATTCATGCCTGCTTCTGCCTTTGGGTTGAGTGTGGCAGCAGCCCAGCAGAGTGAAACAGGTATTTCGGTGAAGGGGGTGGCAAGACATCCCTCCCCCATTTCTGCTGCAGCGCAGGAGGGTCCCCAGCCCCTCTCTGGTTTGGGAGAGCTGAGCTCCCCACCAGCCCCCTTTCCCCTGCCTGGTGCGCTGAGAGCTCCCCCTCCTGTTACAGTCAACCTTAACCGCAGTCGACAGATTAATATTATTACTTCATTTTAATTAATTCCTCTCCTCAATTCAAAAAAGCACATCTGGTGCTTTACAGAGCCAGACAAAGCTTCTTTCCTCCCATCCTCTCCTGAACATCAATTAATAACTTGGCAACAAAAAGAAAATAAGAGTTTGTTCTGCGTACCTAACAGTCACAAGTGACAGAGGGAGAAAAGGGACTTACTCCAGACAGGGATCAAGGAAAATGCCAGACTGCCAAATCTTCTGTGTTTCTGCACCTCAGCAGGGTTCATTAGGTCAAGCTGCAGTGACACAGCTACTGTGGCTATGCAGTTTCCAGGCCAGGGCTGTCTCACCTCTCTTTAACCTGAAGTGCACGAAAAGAGAGGTGTAACTCTTCACACCCTTCCAGGTGTGCGGTGAACAAATGGCTCCCATGCAATTGCTCAAGCCCAAAAGGGGATTTCAGTCTTCACTGCCAACATTTCAACTCTCAAACCCACAGTTCAACTTCTAAATAAGAGTAACTTCCCTTCCATAATTTCTAAAAATCTTTCCTAATACAAGCAGAAAGCACACAGTATCCTGAGCCCATAGTCCTACATGGCTCCATGCCCTGCAAACATGACACAGTGATCAGTGGGGCTGAAGATGATGGGGATGAAGACTGCTTGTCAGTTCTCCAGAGCAGGTGGAGCTCTCTTACTAGAGAAATGAAAATAATTTTCAAAGGAGACTTATAAGAAAACTGAGGACTGAGTTTGGCATACAAAAGGACAAGAGTTTCTTACAACCATTTCTGCAACATTAAGAGATGCAGGACTAAACTCTGGCTTTCTGGGTATGTATTCACTGGCCCAGGGTCTCCCATAAGGCCAGATCTGCAGGCCAAGGGGACAGCAAGCCCATAGGAATGGGCACAGTTGAGCCCAGGAGGTGCCCAGCCGGTTGGCAGGACAGGTTGTCTGGCACAGGCCATGCACAGAGTGGGGAGCCACTGGTGCTCTGCAGGCAGGTCTGGTGGCCATCACAGCCTGCTCACCTCAAAGCCACTCCCTTGGACGCATGTTCAAACAAGGCTCGACATTCACCATTGAATTTTGTGCATGAGTGGTTCCTGTTTTCCAACCTGACCTCAAGAAAGTTACTGATGCCAGAAAAACACATGAAACTTTTTGGGATGATAGACATCCGCGATAAGTAAGGAGTAATGTCACTGAAGCCCACTGAGTCAAAAATGAACATGAGATAAAAAATAAAGGAATAATTTATTAGTTTTCAAAAAGGGAACTGGTGTCACATTGTTCTGTTGTTGTCTACACGCAACTCCAGGACCTCAGTTCTTCAGTTCTCATCGGGGAGATGGGCTTTGAAGTCACTGTCCAAACTGGCTTTCTTCATTTAAACTTGACATTATTGCAAACTCAGTAATTCAGGTTCGTGACTTGCTTGGGAGCTTGGCTTTCCCTTAGAATTTCCCTCTGATGATGCCTTTGTCCCAGCTTCAAGGCAGCCCCTTTCTTCCTTTCTGTCTCCATTTTATTTTATCTCCTGGGTTTTTTTTGCCAAAGAAATTCGGAGTGTGGATCACTCTAATGTGATTTCAGTTACAATTCCAAATTGAAGTTCTTCTCAGGAACCCATTTTTTAAATGCCAAAATACTTGGTACATGAACAGCTATTTATTTTAAAAATCACAACAGACATGAGAATAAGATGAAAAATATATTTATGCACATTTTATATTGAAAACAAACATATATTTTACATCAGATGGGAAAATGTCTTCTCAGAGGATGGAATTTTACTAGATATGAGGTGAATTTCATTACAACTAAACCAGATTCAGAAAAAAAAAAGGGAGGGGGAATAAATAGCTAGCTGCTGCTAAACACAGATTAAAAAAATGCAAAAATTAATTCAACTGTACCAAAACACAAGGTTCAGCAAATTAGAAGTACACCCACTCTTAAAACTTGCTTTAAAATTGCTATTTTATTTTTATTATAGAACTGACTGCCACACAGAACAATATAGGGAAGGGAGCTGTGTTAGCTAATCTGCTGTAATCCTTTCAACTCTTTGAAAGAACAACAAGCGGTTGATAAGCAGGGTCAGGCTGGGTCAGGATTTCGATAGGAGACATCTAAGGAATGCTTAGGTGCTTCAGGAAGGGGATGTGGGTGATTTAGCAAGCAGGCTAAATCAGCTCTCCCCTCCACTTCAGTAATGAGCAAATAGAGCAGACCGTGTGCTGCAGAAAGGGTAACTTTTGGGGGCAGATCGATGTAATAACAGAAATCGCAATCGAGGCATTATTTTACTCTTTTATCAGGCAGCGGCCTTAACTAACACCAGCTCAGGTAAATACATTTTGCCTTGCTGATGGATGGATAAACTGTTTCCCACATCCAGTACTAAAATTTGCAGGGTGTCAGCTGCTGTTAAGCCACACCATAAACTGTGTTGTCAACCCATTGTCTAAAGTCACTTTTCTCCTACACACTTTGGACATATTAAAAATATATTTTTGCAAAAGGGATTATAAATTTCAGGAATACCAGCTGCACCCATTACAGCTATCACCAATATCAATTCTAGTGTTGGTTTTAACAGCTGATTATAAATATAATCACCAAAAAATGGATGATATGCAGTATCAGTAAATATTTTTAATTCATCCACCGTGAAGTTCTCTTCTGAACCAGAAAAATAAATGAGATAAAATGATTTTAGAAGTACGTACCTTGCACTTCTGAAATACTATGCAGGCTGTACTGGCAAAAAAACCCACCCTCCCAGAAAATATTTCATTGAAAGGTCAGTATCTGTGGGTTACTGAAAGAAATGTAGCAGTTTCAATGAAAAGAGTAAAAACCTCCCTCTCAGACCTCATTTCATGCTTTTTTGTTTCCACTGAGCATATTTTAAGAACTAATCAGCCTTATAAAAGGTACCACTGTTAATCTACTGTTTGTCTTCATCATCACTGCAGCTGCTTAGCAGATAGCAAACAAAACCAGAATTAAGTTCATTCCATTTAAATCCTTCAGAGTGGAAGACAAGAACTAAATTATTGCTGAGAATTACATGAAGGAAAAGCCCAGGATAAGATAACTATTGTTTATTATTTGCCAGACCTGTCGTGGCACTGCATTTACATATTTGTGAAGGGATTACGTTAACATTTTATGACATTAATTGGTAGCATGGGGAGACTCTCTGATATACTGTCCACACAACTTAAAAGTATGCTCCTGCGCTTCCACAGACCGTATGCAGTACATATGGCTAGTGAGAAATAACCCAAACCTACCAGCTACCCATCAGTTGTCATACATGAAATGTAATGACATCTTTTCCACATAAATAAAACATAAATGCCATTATTGCATTTCATCATACAGCACAGGTCTGAATAAAACAGGGTCATAGTCAAGACCTTAATAGGTGATTTTGCTTTCCTTCACAAGACACCTTAAACTTGTATTTTGATGTCTTTAAGGCAGAAGGAGCAATAGCACAAAAGATCTCTTATATGCTAATAACAGGAAATCATTTCACAGTAGTCAAATATGAGTAGAAAATGAGTGGTCAAATGAGTAGAAAATCTTTTGGCCATCAAAAATCCACAAGCTTTTCCTTCAAATTAGGAAATATTCCCTGGGAGCTACTCTATAAATAATACATGTTGGGTTTTAGTGTAATCTTTAGTATGAGAACATGCTTTCTTTAGAGCCAACAGTAATACCACTTCAAGAAGGAAATGCTGTGTGAAGAGAGGATCTTGCAGCTCTCTCCCACTTTAAAATCAAGTACATTGGCTCCACAGTATCTCCAGCCCCCAGGAGCCTGATGGCTACAAGGTATGAGTCAGCTCCACCACTCTGACCTCTCAAGTGGCGGAGAGGTATGTCCCGGTTTAGTACCCTGTGCTGGCTCAGGCTTCCTGCACTCAGCCTCCGTGAGGCTCACTCGACACTGAGGCTGGTCAGAAATTAAACAATGGCATTAGGTAGCCACAAAGAAAACAAAAGGAAGGGGGGCATTTCAGGTGGTTGAAGAAGGACCCCCGCCTGTGTGTGATGCAGTTGTGGGACAAGATGCTCACAGCATTGTGATCTGAGCGGGGGAAAGCCGTGTGCTCTAGTGAGAGGGGTAACCGCTCACATCAACACAAAGATTGTATCCTTCGCTTTCCAAGCAATGATTTTGATAGGAGATAAGTCTCAAACACCGAATCACTGTGGATTTACAGATAGCCTGAAAATAATCCTCCTTTCCTCCACATCTTCCTGCCTCCTGCCTTTCCCCTCACTATACACATAAGATTTTTTTTGTTTATCCTGCTTCCTTTGGTCTCCCAAACCTCCTTCACCGAGCCTGATTTCAGCCATCCAGGCTGAGTTGGGAGTGAAGGACATTGAACAACAGTCATGTATTGCCTGCTGCAGCTGGGCTCTGTGAGAGGTGACAGCAGGCTGGTGGAAGGGGGACTAAGAGCAGAGTCATGACCCCCCCAGGGGACCAGGGTACAACCAAGCCATTAGGACTTGCCATGTTTTTATGCCATGTGAGTGATCCCTTCAGCTTGCTAGGAATCCTCAAAGCTTTGAGAGGGAGGTTTGCATCGTCCCCTCGGATAGCTTAGGAACACACCGAGTCAATTGGATCATGTTCTTTCGGTCACATCCCTTCTTCTAACAATTCACCTCCAGATGTTTAATTTTATATGGCTCTCCTGCGCTGCAATATCAGTAAGCAAATGAATTGCAACAGAAGACAAAAAGTAGGCAGTCATAAATCTTTTAAGTGTCGATAAATCACTGGCACCAGCACAATTTCTAGGAATATCCACAAATAGAAAATTCAGGGTGGAGTAAGAATAAAACTATTTTTTTCTCACTTTTTAAGGAGTACAAAATGGAAAATACTGCTTTATGTTCTACTCTTCTCTGTCTACATTGGGAAACCTAACCCATATCTGCATTCCCCATTCAAAACACTCTTTGTTTATCCATTTAGGGCATACACACCTTTAGTGTCATACTACTAAGGACTTTCACTGAGGAAATAATGGTTATACACAATCAACTATTGGGTACAATAATGCTGAAGGTTACAGTCATTAGTATAGCCATGGAAGAAAGACATAAAAATTCTAAAACTCTCAGAGATGACATCTGCAAATAATGTCACGTGCATCCTTACATCTCTGAAATATATTTTGAAACACTTACACAAAAATGCCACTAACATAATTCACCACAGAAATGTTACAAGGATGCTAAGACTGTACAAAACCCAGCTAGAAATACATAATAGCAGGAAAATATTTTACTTTATGTGCCTATACAAATGGAAAAAAAAAAGAAGAAATATTCTGAGCCACATCCTGAAAACAGTCTGGATGTATCTTAATGCAAAAAAAACCCAAACCCCCAAACGGACACTATTTTTTAGAATATTGGAAACCTAACTTGAGCTCAGGATTTGAGACAACTCTGTATCTGCAAATGCGTGAACACACATGTCTATATTTTCCTGCATGTACATAAGGCCAGAAATCCTTTCCTCCTCATTCCTTGGTCTTTCCGAGAGATGCTGCTACTGTCTTGTTTATTGTTAGAATCATCTGCAATCATGCCATTTGTGTGCCGTTTCAAGTACTAAAATAATAAGAAGACACAGAGCTCTGAGCTCTTTCTCCACCTACAGCTGACTTGACAGGCCAGGACGGAGTCAGACTGGAGATCATCAAAAAGCCCTAACAGAGAGAGAGACACAAGTGAAGAAAGGCATTGTTGCTTCTAACCCTAGTTTGTTGGAAAGCGTTAATCAAGAAACAAGTCATCAACAGATAACTTGTTGCATTACATGCATTCCTGTCAGCAAGACACATGCTGGTAATGCTATCAACTGCCTATAGGCTTGAATTTTAATTCTCAGATGATGATGTACTAAGTCTATAGCACACAACATTAACAATGAACTTGGAAAATGTATGTAACATAACACAAAAGCTAGTTGCCCAGTCTGATGACATTTTCAAAAAAATACATTACATGGCAAAAATCATAAATGGCTTTATGTATCAATAATAAAACACTCCTTAATGTTTTATCAAAGCTGAGCAAGTAGTTGAGATTGAAAAAAAAAAAGGAAGAAAAGGATCGTATTCAGGCTATGATTATAGTCAAGGAACTAAAAAGTTATTTATTTCTAAGTGTTAGTCTCTTGAAAGGAAGTTTCATAGAGGTTGAATTAAATAATTTATGTAACATAAAGAAGGCATTATACTTGCAACATGTAAATATTGACTGACTTAGCTAATGAGTGGCTGTGTATAAACAGCCTCCTTTTTTATTTCAACTGGAGTCTAGAGCAGACAGCTTTGTACATTTTACGGTCTCTTGTACCTGAGCCAACAATTGATAGTGCAGGAGATCAAAGCTTTGATACAGAGATGCCAAGCAATTTGTGTATAAATGTGCTCCTTAAAAAGCGATAAGAGCACAAAAGAAGTTTTAAGATACTTTCACCATGATTTAAATGGTAAATAGCTAATTACTCTGACGAGCTGTGTGAAAGTTGTACTTGATGCTGAAAATGTACCAACAGGATAGAAGTTAAAAAAATGCTATTTTTTTTTCCACAAGATTTGTAAATGAGAAGATATTTTGCATTAAAAGCAGCCATGACTCTTTCTGTTCCCAACAGGAATATATCATTTAGCTCTTTAATTATTTCTTCAGATTTTATGCAATGGACTAGGATGTAATTTTGTCTGCATAATTTAACTGAGATATTTAAGTAGGCGAGTAAGAAAAAATGCCTTCAATGGCCATAAGATACTCACTAGTAATACCTGCTCAATTAAAGTCATTATTAACACATTAAAGTCATTATTGACACATAGAGTGGTAACATTCAGTCCAAGACTCAAGCCTCTTCATGGTTTCTATTATAATTATACTGCCTAATTTACAAGCAGGCTGAGCATGCTATGCTTCCATAAATCATTGTGTAAAGAAAGAAAAGTCAGTTAAAAGTACAAAAGCAGTAAGATATACTTTACAACTAGCTTGCTGGGACTGTAGAACTATAGGAAGTGTTGTACTACAATGCCTTCAATAATTTGAAAAACTATGGACTACGCTTTGATTCCTATATATTGCTTGAAGGGTTAAACTGTGGGAACAAGTATTTTCTACTCATATAACAAAGCGCTTGGCTTCTTCACTTTTTATTACGCAATAAAAGACAACAAGTCAGAAGTACAAATGTAACACTTACTGTGGCTCTTAGAAATGAACATTATAACCCTCTCTCTTGACTTGTTTTCTCACACTATATCAACAAAATTGGATAGAACAAAAGGGAAAGGTGAATAACATCTGAACAACAGACACACACTTATTGCTTTATGCCAGGAGGCACATGGGCTGGAGAGGAACTGAGCAAGAAAGGCACCTCTCCATGCAGATGTACATTAAAAAAAAAAACAAACCACACACACCAAACAGAAAAAGTAGCATCTTGCACTAATTCTACTCAGATACAAATGATGCAAAGCAAGTGTCTACCAAAGCCACAACTGAGTTCAGCGAAGACTTGTGTCTGAATGAGTTCTGTGATGATTTTTAATGGTCAGGGTGCTTTTTAACTGTACACTCCATATTGTGTAGCTAACTATTCTTGCATCATAAGATGAGCTTGGGTATAAGATGCAGCCAGGGTATGACACTCCATCTGTATGTGCAATGCTGTTAGCAAAAGCAAAGAGTGCTATCTGCAGCAACGAAGGAGAGGACTGGGCAGGGATTTCAAGCTCTGCCTTGTCAAAAATGAGTGGTTTGGGGTCACTCAAAGATGGAGATGCACCACCACAGGCCTATGTATGTGTGCGTGCATGTGTGTGTGTGCACACGTGTGTGTGTGTGCAGAGCAGTGTGAAGGGAGTATTGTAGTGTCTGGAAATACTCCAGCTTTAATGCAACTAGCTCCAGCAATGAAAGCAGGACAAGTATGCAACCCAGCAACCAGAGTACATCCCAGACCCCAGCAATCTGACCAGCAACCCCTGCAGAAGTCTGTGTTTGGTCTCCTGCTGCCATCGCACTTTCAACTCCAGCTCAGACGTATCTTCCGCGGCGGCCGTTTCCCAAGTGTAGGCAGAGAGCTACAAGACCACAGCCACTGCCTTTTCCTTGGCTCACACCTCTTCGCTTTCTCCGTGCTTTGGGGGAAATCTGAACATAGACTTTTCTCCCCAGCTATGGGTTATTTTGCAATGTAATGTCACAGGCCTAGAAAACCAATTTTAATATTTTTCCCCATTTACTCCAATTAAAAATGTTGCAGTAATTAGAAAGAAATACCCAGTGGGTAAAAATCCCTTTACTGCTCTACCTATAAATAGCTATGCTCATGCTTATTGTACTGCAATAAAATCCCAGGCCAGCAATAGATGAGACATTGAATAAACATTATGAATCATAAAACTAACAGTAAGGCAGAACTGGGGTTTTGCTGCCGGCTAAATGTGAGTTTGACCCGGGAGGGTGATCCTGGTAAGGCACCCTGAGATTTCCCGGCAGAAAGCACTGTAACAGAGCAGGCACAAGCCCGTACTGTTGCTGCTACAGGACTATTTTCCAGCTCTCACCACGGGAAGACAAAGCCCTAATGCAAAAGGGGGAATGGGATGGGGACCTCATACGACAGCGCAGGTACCACAACAGGGGTGCGAGATGCTCTCCACAGCCAGAGGATGTGTCCCTGCTGAGATGACAGGTTTCACACAGCGGCCTGAGCTCAAAGCAGCATGCAACCTCCGGCTCCCACACAGCAAAAGCAAACCTGACACTGAGCGCAGATCCAAGGCAGTGGTTTTGTTCTTCCCTGCCACAGCCTCAGGGAGAGATTTTACCCCTCCTCTGCTGTCAGCTGCTATCCCCCATTCCTCTGCCTCCACACTGCTCTGGGAACATGAGTGGTGCCGGTGCGGCCGCAGGAGTGATGCACACAATTCACGAGGGCACAATCCACCCCCCTCCCCCCCCAAAATACACTGAGTCTCTCCCGCTGCTGCAAGGTGAGGATTTTTTATTTTACATAGCCCATCTCTTTGTTTCCTTTGGAAGCCCTCCATTTCTTGGGGAGAGTTGGAATGTCCTTTGTTCCCCTTGAAGAGGAAAGGAGACCCAATGGGTTTAAAGTAATGACAGTTATTAAAGAAAAAAAAATAAATCAATATATTAACATCTCAGATTCAGGGTATATTCAGTCCTTGGCCTCCGCAGTGCCTGCACACTCAGATGCACTCAGAAAATCCCCCAATAAAATAAAAGTGAATAATAGATGCAGGTCTATCATTTCTTATTGGATTTTCTAGTCAAACTGAAAAGGAGTGGACACAAGACCTGGGACTTAAATAAAAGATTTGCATTCATCTGATTCAAGAGTGGATGCACGCCAATTAAAAAAGGATGGTAAATATGTCCTAGAGCAAAAGACTAAATATGTTGTATTTATTTAGCTAACTACAAGGGTAGATACTAAGGGGTAACTTCATCACAGTCTACAAGTTTTTGTATAGGAATCAAAAATACAATAAAGGCCTTTGCAGTCTGCCAGGAAAAGGTACAACAAGCTCCAACTGCTGGAAGTTGGACCAAGGTAAATTCAAGCTTGAAATGAGGTATGGCACTTCTGTAATGATGCTAATTAGTCACTGAAACACTTTACTGATGATAGTGGTGACTCTCTGGGAATCATAAAAGCAAGTTTAACTGTGCTTTCTTGGGAATATGCTGTTTTGAACTAGGTGTCATTCAGAGAAGCCCTGCCGCAGATCTGTGCTATGCAGGCAGGATTTCATGTTGTAGGTCCTGCAACGACGACTGAGCCCATTCTTGCCATAGACCTTTCTTTCACTTGGCACATTATAGAAGTGGCATGATGCAGCTGCACACACATTATAACTAGTTCACTCTATGTCTTCCAGATTCATGGACTATAAAACAGAAGGAACCACATCTCTAGCTGAGGACTCCTTCTACTTGGGAAAGAAAACCTAAAAGAAGCTGCCTCTCTAAATCCTTTTCTGTAGTATTCTGCCGTGTGGTGAATACAGTCATGCAAATAATTGGCAAACAAGCATAAATGGTCACATACCATGCTGAATACTGTCAACATGAATCTGATCATCTCCAGATATCATGGTGGCAGTCTGTTACAGATGATCCAACCAGGAGGAAGAGGCAGAAGAAATATTCTATAAGAAGCTGGGAGAAGTCTCACAATCACTATCCCTTGTTCTTGTGGGGGACTTCAACTTACCAGATGTCTGCTGGAAATACAATACAGCAGAGAGGAAACAGTCTAGGAGGTTCCGGGAGCGTGTGGAAGAGAACTTCCTGACACAGCTGGTGATTGAGTCAACTAGGGAAGGTGCCTGCTGGACCTGTTGTTTGTGAACAGAGAAGGACTTGTGGGTGATGTGATGGTTAGAGGCCATGTTGGGCATTGCAGTCCTGAAATGGTAGAGTTTTTAATTCTCAGAGAAGTAAGGAAGGGGGTCAGCAGAAATGACACCTTGGGCTTCTGGAGGGCAAGCTTTGGCCTGTTTAGGGGACTGTTTGACAGAGTCCCTTGGGATGCACTCCTGAAGGACAAAAATGTCCAGGAAGGCTGGACTTTCCTCAAGAAGGAAATCGTAAAGGCACAGGAGCAGGCTGTCCCCATGTGCCAAAAGATGAGCTGGTGGGGAAGAACACCTGCCTGGCTGAACAGAGAGTTTTGGCTGGAACTCAGGAAAAAAAGGAGAGTTTACAACCTTTGGAAGAAGGGGCAGGCCACACAGGACGACTACAAGGATGTTGTGAGATTATGCAGGCAGAAAATTAGAAGGGCCAAAGCCCAACTAGAAATTAATCTGGCTACTGCTCTAAAAGACAATGAAAGAATGTTTCTATAAATGCATTGGCAACAAAAGGAGGGCTAAGGAGAATCTCCATCTTTTATTGGATGCGGGATGAAACATAGTGACAAAGGATGAGGAAAAGGCTGAGGTACTTAATGCCTTCTTTGCCTCAGTCTTTAATAGGAAGACCAGTTGTTCTGTGGGTACCTGGCCCCCTGAGCTGGAAGACACGAACAGGGAGCAGAATGAAGCCCCCATAATCCCAGGGAAATGGTTAGTGACCTGCTACACCACTCAGACATGCACAAGTCTATATGGCCAGATGGAGGGTGCTGAGGGAGCTGGTGGAAGTGCTCACCAACCCACTTTCCATCATTTACCAGCAGTCCTGGCTAACTGGGGAGGTCCCTGTTGACTGGAGGCTAGCAAATGTGATGCCCATCTACAGGAAGGGCTGGGAGGAGGATCCAGGGAACTACAGGCCTGTCAGTCTGACCTCGGTGCCAGGGAAGGTTATGGAGCAGATCTTGAGCGCCATCACGTACAGGCATGTACAGGACAATCAGGTAATCAGACCCAGTCAGCATGGGTTTCTGAAAGGCAGGTCGTGCTTGACTAATCTGATTTCCTTCTATGACAAGGTGACCTGCTTAGTGGATGAGCGAAAGGCTGCAGATGTTGTCTACCTAGACTTTAGCAAAGCCTTTGACACCATTTCCCAGAGCATTCTCCTGGAGAAAGTGGCTGCTCATGGCTTGGACGGGCGTACTCTTCGCTGGGTGAAAAACTGTCTGGATGGCCGGGCCCAAAGAGTGGTGGTGAATGGGGTTGGCGGCCGGTCACAAGTGGTGTTCCCCAGGGCTCAGTTTTAGGGCCAGTTCTGTTTAATATCTTTATCAACGATCTGGACGAGGGGATTGAGTGCACCCTCAGTCAGTTTGCAGAAAACACCAAG